>NW_025533150.1:0-158859 GCF_020631705.1 Daphnia magna | reverse complement strand
TGCATTGCTCCTTCCATCAGGTTCAAGAAGCAATCGAGAATATTCCAGACCATGCTTAATGAGAATGGCTGTTCCGTTTTTGTTGGGACCGACATTTGCTAGCAAGTGGTAACAGCTTTCAATAATTGGACAAGAATGAAAGGCTACCTCTTGAAGTCCAACGATATCTAGATTACCGTCCCTGCAGAAATTTAAAAGAATTTGACGTCGCTCGACTGACCTAATACCTCCAATGTTGATAGAAGCGATTTTTAGTCTTGAAGTCATTTGTTAGGTTTTTATGAGTCGGTGAATGCCTGAGGAAGGTTTAGAATTCTGGGCCGTCAAAGTAGGTTTGAAGCGTTTGTTTCGTGGTACCGTGGGAATTCTCAGGGGGTCCTTTGTTTTGTCAGGTCCCATGGTCTCAATTTCCCCCATGTCGGGTTCCATCGATTCCATTATAATTGTCATTGGTTCTTGGTCTTGTGTCTCTGTGTCAGGGGCTGTCATTTGGGATTTCATAATTGGTTTCGAAGGGTTGTCTTCAGAAGGTACAGTCAAGGAACTGGTAAGAGTGCTACATTCCATGGTTTCAGTTTCCAAATTTTGGAGTCCCTCCTGAGGGTGAATCTTGCAATTCACCCTCCAAAGGTACTCTTGGAAACCATGGAATGTTTAGCTAGCAAGGAATTACTACGGGATTCTGTTTAATGGTCTCTGTCTTTTTAGTCATTTTGGGAACAGGTTTTTGGACAATGGTGGGTTCCTGGTTTCGTTTTAATGTCGGGCAGTTGTAGCTAAAGTGGGTCTCATCGTCACAAAGTCTGCAAGTAGGCTTTTGTCCGTCATACTTTACCTATGGCACGATAACTGCCAATTGTAATGTATGACGGAATGTTTTTCGTCACCGTCATTCGTACGATCATCCAAGTGGCAAGGACAGGGTATAAAACTTCATCCTCTGCCACCCGATAGCGTTCCCACCGAGCTTCAATTACATTCCCAAAGTTCTTTAGACGTGTCTGAACTACTCCCAAGTCTAGATTCTGTGGAATCCCTGCAATTCGAACAAATTTCTCTTGGATATTGCTATCCCTTATGACTACGCCAACTTCTTTCCCCTCCAATTCGGTCCTGACGATACCACTGTGTTGGGACAAAAAAATTGAGGTGTATGCCTCTGATGTAAACGTAATTCTAGCGACCTGGTTTCTCGTATCTAGCACAGCAACTAGGCCTAAGAGATCCTGTGGCTCAACCTTCAAACTACGCACGAAACCATGAACTGTACGCATACTCAATCTCAGGAATTGAACCCCAAAATCAATATCTACACTATTGAGCCACTTGGCAGCCATTGTCCCCTAGACAATGTAAACAAACTGCCAAAAGGGGGAGGGGAAGGGTCCCCACACACGTAAACAAACACACAAATCAAACAATTTGGGGCCTGGCTGAATACTCCCATCAGAAAAGGAAATGTCTTCCCCAGTGTTTGAAACCGAACACAGCTCGGTTGCATCCATCTCTTCTTCCACATCGTTATCCATCTGATCTATCATGGATGGAATAGATGGTACTCCAGGTGCAATTGTATCGAGTGGCACATCGTCCCCCCGAAAGGGTGGGAAAAGAATTGGTTTCCACACCCGGTATCGAAACTAAAACCTCTCGAGTCGGAGATCCGAGTTCATCCAAACGAGCTACACCGGTTTCTATTTCCTCGGCTTCCTCGACGAGGGAATGGGAAGAGGCAGTACGACTCCTTTTTTTTGATTGTTTTTGTTGGTCGCGGAATTCCCTCGTCTCTTTCATTTTCTTGTTCCTTACCGAATAAGACGCCACAGACGAATCCACACAGCTAGTGTCTTCAGCGTCAGAATCGGTGTCAGAAAGAGACTCAGCTTCATCGGGTTTCGAAATTGGATCCTCCGGAGCTTTATCAAAAACGACTACAGTCGACATCGTTGACCTCTGGGCTAACTCGGGAAATGAATCAGCGTCAACAGTTGGAGCAATTGGCATTTTCCCGCCACCAGTCGGCCCTGTCTCCTGGGGCTTCCTAACAATTTTAACTGTCCCACGATTTGTTAGTACACTATCATAGCTACGTGTTCCCATTGAGCCTTTTAAAATGGTGCTGGGGGTGGTTAAACTACGGGGTTGCTTGGGGCAATTAGCTAAGACATGGGTGGGAGAATCACACATGCGGCATGTGTGCATTTGTCCTGCATAAGACACCATTAGTGGATCCTTGTAGCTTCCAAAGGTGATAAAAGATGGGATGCCCTTGTGGATCTCCATATCCACATTGACAACTCCAGTCTTTATCCCGTTCCACCTTGGAAGCGACCTATCCTGATACGTGTCCCAAAACACCCGAGAAATCACTCCAAACTCGCGCAATCTCTTGTTTAGCAGGCTAAGGTCATCATCGAATTTGAAATGTTGAATTCTAACGCGTACGAGGTTAACTGACCTATCTCTAACTCGAATTCGGACCTCCTTGCCACTAATGACTACAGATTCTTTTGCACTAAATTTATTCAAGAATTCAATATGGTCTTTGACGGTCTTGAACCCAATTCGGAAAACGCAAAAGGCTCGCCCTGGTAGACGAGAAACAGCATCAAAGATGCTGTCAGATTCATTACTATCATGCTCGAAACATTCGTAGAATTCATGCCTGGTCACTTCAGTATTACCAAAAGAGATTTTCGGCAGTACGTGGCCAGACGTCTGGGGATTCCGTTCCCATTTTACCCACAACAAAGGGGCAAAGAGGCGGGAAAAATGCAAAAAAGAAAAAAAAGGCCAATACCAAAATGGCGCCTTAACAAACAAACAAGGGAAACAAACGAATTACAAGATACAATACAACCAGAAGAGAGAAAAAAAAAGGAACAAAACAGTTTATTTTTTTGACTCACCCGCAAAATGTCACTCTTGGGAGATCAGTTAGACACGTCTGTTAACAGCCGAACGCGCTAGCCAATTGCGCCACAAAGGCATCTGAATTAATTGGGGAAACGGAAACTTTGTGCTTCTTTACGACTGAGAGAAACGTAATGTGTTCATTCTCCAACCCTTTTGGTAATCCCAGAAACAACAATTGGGCACCATTTATCTAGTTTATGCTGCTACTGTCAGTGACAGGATACAAATGTTTAGTAAATAAAACCGAGAACAGACGGCTTCTTCCAGACGTCAGATGGCGCTGATGTTTTTAAATATTTTTTCCCTTCCGGTCCCACCATCAAGTTTACCAGGAGTAGAAATGGAAGTACTCTTCTCACGGAAGAAATTGAGCTACACTCGTTCTGCTCCAGAGATGGCGTCGCGGCTGGTAAGTTCCAAACTAACAAATATTTTAGATTTGATCGAATCAAATAATTTACATTTTATTCGTATCACTGAGACGAATCCAATGCTCATTTGGGAAATATTCGTTTACAATTCATCGTTGGAGAAATTTAGGGTAAAAGTTTGTATCACGTGATCTACCTTATGGACACGTGTGATAAAGAGGAAGGGCTAGTTCGGAAACGTTTACTTTCATTACCTTAACCCTTGAATCTTTGCTTTCTTTCTCTCATTCCCTCTCTTCAGAAATTCCAATTAACCAGCCGCAAACGCCATCTCTGGAGCTTAACACGCGTAGCTCAACTGATTCTGCAGCCGTTACTACTCCCGATATACATCATGGTCTAACCCACCTCCTTTCCATATGTGGAGGCAGCTGTTTCATGTCTTGCTGGAAATCAAACGTATGAATCACACAAAAAAAAAATTTATTTAAGTTGTTATTTTTTCTTTAGGACTCCACCGTTCCTTTGACAGAAGAAATACTCAATGGATTGTTGGGATCGTTTCTGTTTGCGTTAACCATTAACATGTGCCTGGCTAGCTCAGTCGGTAGAGCATGAGACTCTTAATCTCAGGGTCGTGGGTTCGAGCCCCACGTTGGGCGTTCAATTCCATGTGGTCTTAATCGAAACTTGGTTTAATCAATGCGTGTTATTCAGTTCCCATAGTGTACTGGTTATCACGTCGGCCTAACACGCTGAAGGTCCTCAGTTCGATCCTGGGTGGGAACCAGACATCCTTTGCATACAGTTCTGATGTGGTTATTTATATTGTCAACTTAGATTCGGTTGTAAAACCCTTTTATAAAAAGGATCCTATTGTAAAATTCGTGTTCTCATAGTGTAGCGGTTATCACGTCGGCCTCACACGCTGAAGGTCCTCAGTTCGATCCTGGGTGAGAACAGTCGGTTTTTGAAGTTTATCAATTTCACTGCAATCTGCGTGTCTGAGTAGTAACCAAAGGGCACGCCAAGTGGGGAGTCGGGTGAATTTTCCATATGGTCCCGCACAAGGCTTATAACTAGCTGATTACCACCAGAAGGCTCCCGAAAATGAAGTACACATGTTGTTTTTAGAGTAGTTTTGTTGTTTTGACGATTCAAAATTCCTTTAATTTGCTATTTTACGCGTCCCAAGTTTACTCATCATCAATGAAAGGAGTGCAAAGTAGCATAACTAATAAAGATAACCATAATCTGTTTAACTGTAGAGTTATCATGGTTGTACACCACTGATGACTAGGCAACGATGTATACGGAAAGAGATACAGATGATTCTTAACCTATCATAAGGAGTCTCTAAGGATAAAAAGAATATGTAAAAACTCCTATGCTACGCCCCTGGGTGGGATCGAACCACCAGCCTTCCGGTTTTTTTTATTTAAACGATTTATTGTCACAAGTAAGATTTAAATTGTTTTACAGATACGTTGGGGCATTTGTGGCATTTGTGACATAATTTGCATGTTGTGGCAAAGGAGGAAAATTACAGCGAACTAATTACATTTCAGGGGCGGAATTGAAGGAGGACAAATGATTTTGGTGGAGATGAAGATTAACAATATGACATCTGGAGGGATGGGGGGGTTCCAAGAGATAATAATTATGATGGGAGAAACTTGTTGTATGAAGGAAAGAAGGTATCTGTGGAGAAAGTTTTGTAGGAATATTTAGGGTTTAGAAGGTGACGTCTGTAGAGAGTTTTTTGAATGAAGGAGGCGTGACCAGAGAGACTGTATTTCGTTTATGGCTGGGATGAAGTTTTGGCTGCGGCCAGTCCAGACGGTGATTATGTAGGATTGGATGAGGGTAAGTATTTTCTTTTTATTGGGCTCATTTCCAACGTCTCCATTGATTGCTGATTTCAATGGTTTTAGACATCCGAGTTTTGTCAATTGAATACGGAGCCATAAACTGATGTCAACTTTCTCTTTACAAAGTAACATTAGATGGTCGTCAGTTTCTTGGCCAGCATTGCATAGAGGGCATTGGTCGTTGTTTGAAAGATTGAGACTATTGAGACGCATTTTGGTGGGAAGCTGGTTATGGTTAAAATCCCAGACCAGTTCGGCGTTTTTCCCTTTGATTTTGGCCACCCAACGCCAGATGGAAGCCCAGTCAAGGTCCGGTTTCGCAATCTCTGTTCTCCCTGGTTGCCCTATGTTAGCGATCAGGTGATTGTAGGTGGCGCGGTGATTCGATACAGTTGACGATGTGAAGATGCCAGCTTTAAGTAGATCGGTGATGGTTGAAAGTGAGGTAGTGAAGTATGGATGCGATGAATGGGTTGCATTAAACCTAGGCTGGGTGATTTGTGGAAGGAGGTTCTTGAGATGTGGCCCCAACCAATAAACAGTTGCAGTTCTCTCAATAGCCTCGGGGTGGATTAAAGATTTGAAAATTTGCCGAGTGAAAAGGGACAGGAAGAATGGAAAAAGTAAAGTGACACCAAGCCCACCTTGAAGCCGGGGGCGGATCAAAACATTTAGGGGGTGGGTGCTCTCTTCGTTGTGCCCAAAGGAATTTGTTGCATTTTTGTTGGAGGAGAAGGGCTTGGGTTTTGTTGCAGGGAAGTACGTGGGCTATATGAACAAGTTGTGACAAAACATGTTGTTTAATGAAAAGGATGCGACCATAAAAAGTGAAATGACGGTGTGTGTTTTTGATGAGAATATTTTGGATGATGTTGAGCTGTCTTTGCCAATTGTCTTTAACTGTTTTTTTGTTTCGGAAGAAAAAGTAATTCCGAGAACTTTTAATTCATCTACTTGAGTTATCCAATCATATGGCCATTTACTTTTAGAATATGACTGTTTTAAATTGCCTCTATGGGGAATCGAACTCTTAACTTCAGAAACCCCAGCCGACGCTGCTGCCCACTGTGTCACTACAGATCGTTGAGTTTTATGTAGGGTCCAGATGCCTAGACCAAGTAATTTTGTCTTCCCCTTGTTAATACGTGCATTTGTCCAGGCACAAAATTCCAGAATAATCTCGCATGCACGACGTACATCTTTCATTGATGAGGCAAAAACTACAAGATCATCTACATATGCACGAACTTGGATGCGTTTTCCGTAGTGTTCAATTCCGTCAATACCCCTAGACAAGCAAACTAAAAGCGGTTCAATATAGAGGGCAAACAGATGGACTGACAGAGGGCACCCCTGTCGCACGGATTGTGCATTGTCCACAGTACCGACTATGTCATTACCGTTCAATGGGCATAGTTCAGTTATACTGTACAGTGTTTTTAACCAATCAACAAACAGGGGAGGGTAGCCCATGGCTGTCATCACTTCCCACAGTACGTCTCGGTTGACAAGGTCATATGCTTTCTCCAAATCGTACGCGATAGTGGCGGCCGGTTTGAAGGAAGATACTTCTTTTGATTTACGGCCTGTATTATCGATGACATCTCGAATTAAACACAAGCTGTCAAAGATATAGCGGCCAGGTACACCACCTCTTTGATGTGAATCTAGAGAGTTTTGAAGAGAATTTCTCAGACGAAAAGCCAATACTGACGCGATTAACTTGTAATCGGTATTTAACAATGAAATTGGCCGGTAATCTGTGATTTTACTCGGTGCTGGGATTTTTGGGACTAATCTAATAGCTGCCCTTCCCTGCGACGGTTGGAGTTTTCTTTTGTCGAGGACACAAATCATCATCTCTAGAAAATGAACACCAATAACATCCCAGAATTTTAAATAAAACTCAAAAGGAATGCCATCTGTACCTGGGGCCTTGTTCTTTTTAGTTGCCCTAAGTGCGTTGTTAATTTCCTCTACTGTAAATGGAGACACTAGAGGATTGTCACTCTCCGGGATCGAACCTAGTACTCCTCGATTGAACGCTTGAGCGTTTAACGACTGAGCTACTACTGATAGACCCGGGTCGTTTTTAGTGGGTTTTGTGCGGTTAAGTGCACCTCTAATCCCTTCTATAAATTTTCCAGCTAAATGGGTATTAGGGGCGGGCTGGTTCTGAAAGATTCCACTGAAATGTTTAATTATTTCTAGGTTAATTTGCTCAGATTGGGTAATTTTACAGTTATCATTAGTTTTGAGTTGGGTGATCAGAGACTTCTGGAAATTACTCGTTGACTTGTTCATATGAAAGGTAGATGTCTCTTCTTCGGCTGTACTTTGAACGCGTGAACGTATTGCAAATCCCCTCAATGCTTCTCGCTCCCAGGCTAGAAACTCACGTTTCAACTCCATGTAGCGCGCATGATTGAGATTTGCATTGTTCACGGTTTCTTTTAGTTGATGTTGGAGTAATTTCCGTTTGACTCTCTGGTCACATATTCTCTTTTACAATAATTAATTGATAAACGCCTGAGGTCAGGTTTGAAAATGTTCTCCCACCAGTGGTCTACGTTTCCAATACGGGATGTATGTTGGGACATTTCTTCAATAAATACATGCACCAATTTTATATATTCTTCCTCCTCGAGGATTGATGTGTTAAGTTTCCATAAAACCCTTGACTTGTTTCTCACTACACGAGGAGGGGTGGTACTGTTTATATACCCTACGATTGGTCTGTGATCCCCGAGTGGTAACTCGTGCAAATGGATATCAGAAAATTTTACGTGGTGCTGACAATAAATTCGGTCTAATCTAGCCTGGCTAGTCGCACAAAAGTACGTCCAACAAGGTTCATTTTTCCGAATATCTCTCCAGACATCTGTTAATGAAAGGCCTTTTACTAAATCTCGGAGGGGTTCTAGTAGTGCTAGTCTAATTTTAGGTGGTGTTGTCTTGCTACTTTTCCGGTCATCGATCTCGTCAACGGCATTAAAATCTCCCAATATAATTGCTGGTGCCTTATATTGGGCAACATAAGCCGGAATAGTTTCCCGGAGGAAAGAATCCCTATAAGTTTTATTTTGGTCACCAGATGGGGCGTAAATACACACAAAAGCAAAACCCTTTACTTCCATGGCTATCAACCTCCCCTCCGGTTCAAACAAAATGTTGTTGACGCTCAGGCCGTGTCGTACTAGGATGGCTGTCCTATATTTTCTAGGGCCGAGGTTTGTGTGCATCTGGTAATGGTTAGTAAATACGGTGTTATAGTGGAATACTACTTCTTGCAAACATATAATATCAAGTTTTTGATGTAAAAAGAAATTGAGCATTATTTGAAGTTTGTCAGGTGACGATATTCTGTTGATATTGTATGTCGCGATGTTAATCATGATTAAAATTTAAAATTGGGTTTTGGGGATTGGGTCTTGTTATCGTTGCCTTTTTTCCTTCTAACGACCTCCATTGCTTTGAGGGTTTTATCTGCTATAGAAGTCGATTGAGTGCTGAGGGGGACGCCCAAAGATTCCTGAGTCTCGCTCACATGACTAGCCTTCTGGCTGTCAAGTGACCGTTGGCCTGGCTGAAGACTCTCATCAGAAAAGGAAAAGTCTTCCTCAGGGTTTGAAACCGAACACAACTCGGTTGCATCCATCTTTTCATCCACATCGTTATCCATCTGATCTATCATGGATGGAATAGACGGTACTCTAGGTGCAACTGTATCGGCTGGCACATCGTCCCCCCCCCGAAAGGGTGGGAAAAGAATTGGTGTCCACACTCGGTATCGAACCTGAAACCTCTAGAGTCGGAGACCCGAGTTCAACCAAACGAGCTACATCAGATTCAATTTTCTCAGCTTCCTCGACGGGGGAATGGGAAGAGGCAGTACGACTCCTTTTTTTTGATTGTTTTTGTTGGTCGCGGAATTCCCTCGTCTCTTTCATTTTCTTTTTCCTTACCGAATAAGACGCCACAGACGAATCCACACAGCTAGTGTCTTCAGCGTCAGAATCGGTGTCAGAAAGAGACTCAGCTTCATCGGGTTTCGAAATTGGATCCTCAGGACCTTTATCAAAAACGACTACAGTTGACATCGTTGACCTCTGGGCTAACTCGGGAAATGAATCAGCGTCAACAGTTGGAGCAATTAGCATTTTCCCGCCACCAGTCGGACCTGTCTCCTGGGGCTTCCTAACAATTTTAACTGTCCCACGATTTGTTAGTACACTATCATAGCTACGTGTTCCCATTGAGCCTTTTAAAATGGTGCTGGGGTGGTTAAACTACGGGGTTGCTTGGGGCAATTAGCTAAGACATGGGTGGGAGAATCACACATGCGGCATGTGTGCATTTGTCCTGCATAAGACACCATTAGTGGATCCTTGTAGCTTCCAAAGGTGATAAAAGATGGGATGCCCTTGTGGATCTCCATATCCACATTGACAACTCCAGTCTTTATCCCGTTCCACCTTGGAAGCGACCTATCCTGATACGTGTCCCAAAACACCCGAGAAATCACTCCAAACTCGCGCAATCTCTTGTTTAGCAGGCTAAGGTCATCATCGAATTTGAAATGTTGAATTCTAACGCGTACGAGGTTAACTGACCTATCTCTAACTCGAATTCGGACCTCCTTGCCACTAATGACTACAGATTCTTTTGCACTAAATTTATTCAAGAATTCAATATGGTCTTTGACGGTCTTGAACCCAATTCGGAAAACGCAAAAGGCTCGCCCTGGTAGACGAGAAACAGCATCAAAGATGCTGTCAGATTCATTACTATCATGCTCGAAACATTCGTAGAATTCATGCCTGGTCACTTCAGTATTACCAAAAGAGATTTCGGCAGTACGTGGCCAGACGTCTGGGGATTCCGTTCCCATTTTACCCACAACAAAGGGGCAAAGCGGCGGGAAAAATGCAAAAAAGAAAAAAAAAAGGCCAATACCAAAATGGCGCCTTAACAAACAAACAAGGGAAACAAACGAATTACAAGATACAATACAAACCAGAAGAGAGAGAGAAAAAAAACAAAACAAAACAGTTTCTTTGGACTCACCGCAAGATGTCACTCTTGGGAGATCAGATAGACACGTCTGTTAATAGCCGAACGCGCTAGCCAATTGCGCCACAAAGGCATCTGAATTATTGGGGCAGACGAAAGGTTTTTTTTTCTTCTTCTTCTTCTTCTTCTTCTTCTTCTTCTTCTTCTTCTTCTTCTTCTTCTTCTTCTTCTACCTCTTCTTCTTCTGAATTTTGATGTCCAATTATTTTGTTAACACCGCTTAAACTCTGTGCGTTTTCCCTGAACGAAACCTGTTAGGTAGGTGGTGTTCTGCCGTGTTAGGCCATCTTGTGAAGGACTCAGAAACCAAGCCACTAGCGCACTTGACATTCTACCGGTAGATGGCGTATCCAGAATGTCACAATAGCAGACGGAAAACAACAATGTGACCGTGAGCCGAGAAGCAAACGCTGTTTTCATCTTTGCTGGTTTGCTACGATGACCGTTATTTGGAATCAAAGCAATGTAAGATTTTTTGTTTTTGGTTTGTTTGAAGGTTTCCTCATTTTGCATGACATGGACACCCTTATTTTCGACCAAGATAAAAAAAATTGGAAAATTTGTCGGCTTCTTCATTTTTCGAGACATGGATACCGTGATTTTGGATCAAGGTAATGTAAGACTTATTTGAAAATATGTGGGTTTCATAATTTGTCGTCGCATGATCAAAGAAACTACGTGGTGTTAATGTATTGAATAACATAGGCATGTATTACGTAGCCCGGTTAGCTCAGTTGGTAGAGCGCGGGACTTTTAATCCTGAGGTCGAGGGTTCAATTCCCTCATCGGGCGTAATTTGAAGAGTTTTCTTTCCAGCGAGTTCTCATTACCGGTGTTTTCGTTAAGTTTTTATGATATTGAAATCATCCGCTAACGCATTAGGGCTCAATACCTCAACGTGGTGGAAGTAATCAGACGAGGTGACCGAGTGGTTAAGGTGATGAACTGCTAATCCATTGTGCATTGCACGCGTGGGTTCGAATCCCATCTTCGTCGGGAAACTTAAACGAGAGGTCAATTTCGATGCCAAAGATGTTTTTCATAGTCAAGTGTACATCCTTGAGAAAACATTGATTGCTGCATTCAATTAAGAAAGCCTCATTTGTTATAAATGATTCTATGGTGTTTGATCATTTGTTAGCAGTGGTTCTATGGTGTAATGGTTAGCACTTCAGACTCTGACTCTGACAATCTGAGTTCAAATCTCGGTAGAACCTTTATTATCGTACCGTGGTATTTCTTTTTTTACATGCAGCATTTAGAAACCAACCAGCTCTTACAGAGATTGACTGTTAGTGGAAAAATTTAGTTAGTTTACTTAATACTGCCCCGAGTGAGGTTCGAACTCACAACCTCGAGATTATGAGACTCGCGCGCTGCCTACTGCGCTACCGAGTCATGTATGTATATTCAACACATTCGATCCAGAAACAATCCTATGATACCGTAAACTCTTTACTACCTAAATGAATAAACAACTTAATTTGTTAGCACGCGCAACTAAAATCTGGTGATCTGTACCAAGAGTAGAAACTCCCATAGTTCATGTGAAAGAAATAAATGAATAATATGCTTTCAGTATTTGATGTCCAATTATTTTGTTAACACGGCTTAAACTCTGTGCGTTTTCCCTGAACGAAACCTGTTAGGTAGGTGGTGTTCTGCCGTGTTAGGCCATCTTGTGAAGGACTCAGAAACCAAGCCACTAGCGCACTTGACATTCTACCGGTAGATGGCGTATCCAGAATGTCACAATAGCAGACGGAAAACAACAATGTGACCGTGAGCCGAGAAGCAAACGCTGTTTTCATCTTTGCTGGTTTGCTACGATGACCGTTATTTGGAATCAAAGCAATGTAAGATTTTTTGTTTTTGGTTTGTTTGAAGGTTTCCTCATTTTGCGTGACATGGACACCCTTATTTTCGACCAAGATAAAAAAATTGGAAAATTTGTCGGCTTCTTCATTTTTCGAGACATGGATACCGTGATTTTGGATCAAGGTAATGTAAGACTTATTTGAAAATATGTGGGTTTCATAATTTGTCGTCGCATGATCAAAGAAACTACGTGGTGTTAATGTATTGAATAACATAGGCATGTATTACGTAGCCCGGTTAGCTCAGTTGGTAGAGCGCGGGACTTTTAATCCTGAGGTCGAGGGTTCAATTCCCTCATCGGGCGTAATTTGAAGAGTTTTCTTTCCAGCGAGTTCTCATTACCGGTGTTTTCTTTAAGTTTGTATGATATTGAAATCATCCGCTAACGCATTAGGGCTCAATACCTCAACGTGGTGGAAGTAATCAGACGAGGTGACCGAGTGGTTAAGGTGATGGACTGCTAATCCATTGTGCATGGCACGCGTGGGTTCGAATCCCATCTTCGTCGGGAAACTTAAATTAGAGGTCAATTTCGATGCCAAAGATGTTTGTCATAGTCAAGTGTACATCCTTGAGAAAACATTGATTGCTGCATTCAATTAAAAAAGCCTCATTTGTTATAAGTGATTCTATGGTGTTTGATCATTTGTTAGCAGTGGTTCTATGGTGTAATGGTTAGCACTTCAGACTCTGACTCTGACAATCTGAGTTCGAATCTCGGTAGAACCTTTATTATCGTACCGTGGTATTTCTTGTTTTACATGCAGCATTTAGAAACCAACCAGCTCTTACAGAGCTGGTTGACTGTTAGTTGAAAAAATTTAGTTACTTTACTTAACACTGCCCCGAGTAAGGTTCGAACTCACGACCTCGAGATTATGAGACTCGCGCGCTGCCTACTGCGCTATCGAGGCATGTATGTGTGAAGCTTGACTCTCCGAGTGAGAGTAGGCTTCCAAAATAAGACGAGATAGAGAGGGGAATTTTAGGTAGACTTACAGTGTGTGCATAGTGACAACTAGCGGCGGTAGAGTAGAACGCGGCGGGTCGGGGCACAAAACAGTTTATTCACACAAACACTTACACTTACAAAATTAAAAGAACTTGTCGAGTCGAGCACTAGAAAAAGACTGAATTCGTCAGGGTTTTGGGGAAACATTTTATACGGGAAAACAAGGTCAGTTTAATTTAACATACGGGGAAAGGTAGAGAATATTTTAGTGTAAATTTAACACTAAAGTGTAAAAAAAAGGTACCGGGTAAGGGTTTTCGGGTTAGGGTTCTCCGTGGGATCCAAGGTCGCACATCGGAGGTGTGAAATCGGCGGTGGTAAAAAGGTTCGCGGCTGGACGTTCCTTACATACCTTACGGCCGTGAAAGATTGCGTCCCGCAATCATGTTGCAGGGTTTAGGGGAAGAGTGGTCGTTCCGCGTCGTTCGCGTCTTTCCGGTCTGGCTGGCTGTGCCAACTCTTCGTCGCCCTGGTCTGGCGGCGTGAATCCGAAAAATGGGTTTGAGATGTTCATTTCATTTTCATCTGTCGGGAGGTCTAGGGAAAACGCCTCCAGAGGGTAAGAGGACTCGGCTGTGTCGTCTTCTACCGGTGTGAGCTCTTCTTTCTCTTCTTCTTCAATTACTTGTCTTGCGGGATTTAGCCGGAGGTCTTCAAAGTCGGGACAGGGGTCATCCCTCCAGATCATAGCTTCTAGCAGTGGTTTGATTCGGTTGGTGTGAACTAGCTGCGGGGCCGTACCTGGTGTTGCCTGTATCTCCACTGTGTGGTTCGGGTTAATTTTGGTCACTCGATACGGGCCTTGGTATCTGGGATTTAGTTTACGGCTGGTCCCGGGTTTGACGGATCGTACGTCGAGGAGTACTTTATCCCCTATTTGGTATTCGAACGTTTTAGCTCGTTTGTTGTATTGTTCCTTTTGCTGGGTTCTTGCTTTCTCTAGATTTTCCTTTACTAGGTCAAAAGCCTTAAGGAGGCGTTTCATCGTTTGGCTCTTGTAGTCTTGCGGTGTAATAGGATCGGAGGAGGTTGGCTGCAACCATCGGTCGATAAGCATGACTGCATCCCGTCCATGATTCAGGAAATACGGTGTTTCGTGCGTCGAAGAGTTGATTGAATGACGATAAGCGAATGCTACGTGTCCCAACATGTCTTCCCAGTCTTCGTATCCTTCGGAGATGTACTTTCTTAGCATTTCTACGACGGTTTTATTGAAACGTTCGGTTAATCCATTGGTTTGTGGATGATACGCGGTGGTGGTGCAGTGTTTGATGCGGAGAGCCATGCAAAGTTCGTTGAATAGCTCCGATGTAAAATTCGTGCCACGGTCTGAGATGATTACCCGAGGAGGGCCATGGTAGTTTATGACTTTGTCCACTAGGGCCTTACATGTTGTTACTGCGGTTTGGTCTGGAAGCGCCACGACCTCCACCCATTTGGTAAAGTAATCTGTTATCACAAGTATGTGGTTATTTCCTTCGAAGGATGTAGGGTTAATAGGGCCCAAGAAATCTAGTCCTAATGTTTCGAATGGGGCTTGGGCGGGTTGGAGCGAATGTAGAAGCGCTCTGTTGTCTGATCGTCGTTGTCGAGCGCACGTTTCACATTTCTGGCAGTATTCTTTAACGTCTTCGAGCATGCTTGGCCAATAATACTTATCACGTAACCTCTGGCAGGTTCTTCGGTAAGCGAGGTGGCCAGAAAGCGGTGAGTCGTGATATTCTTCCATTAGCGCCTGTCGTAAGGATGCTGGCACCACCACTTGTTTCTGCACAAATTGTCGCCTCTTCTTGGAGTGAGGCGTGTACAACCTGCATAATATGCCATCCTCGACGGTAAATAGTTCGATTTCTCTTGCCCACGCTGGCATTTGTCGTCGATCTTCTTCCCATAAAAGCCCATTTTCTAGGTACGCCTGGATGTCTTGGCATAAGGGGTCGTTCCTCTGTTCTTGTGTTATACTATCGGCGTCTTTGGGCTGCACTTGCACGGCTGCCACTGGTATCCGTGATAGGAAGTCGGCGTTTTCGTTTACCCGTCCTGGCCGATATTGTACCGTGTATTTTAGGTTACCGAGCATTATTGACCATCTGCCTAGTCTCCCTGTTTCATCCTTGAAGGTCTGAAGCCATTGCAGTGGCCGGTGATCGCTTACTATCACGAAGGGCTCGTCTTGTAGGTAATATTTGAAACGTTTTATCCCGAATATCAGGGCTGCTGCTTCTTTTTCTACCGTTGAGTACTTTCTTTCACTGTCGTAAAGATGTCTGCTGGCATACGCAATTGGCTTGTCTTTCCCGTCGATTTCTTGAGATAGGACGGCACCGAGTCCGTGATCGCTTGCGTCCGTGAAGATTATGAACTCTTTACCAAAATCCGGGTACGACAGCACTGGTTCTGTTATCAGGCTCTTCCTGAGGGCTTCAAAGGCTTTTTCCTCCCCCAATCCCCATTTGATCTCATCTTTGGGTTGCCCTTTTGACTGTACTAGCAGGGGGTGTGCTATGGTTGAAAATTTCTCGATGAACCGACGGTAGTATGAGGCTAGCCCTAGGAATGATTGAAGTTCTCTCACGGTGCATGGGCGTTTGTAATTGGCTATTGCTTCAATTTTTGTTGGGTCGGGGGCTACTCCTTCGGCTGATATGATGTGGCCAAGATAATTTACCTTCTCTTGCAAGAATTTGCATTTAGATAACTTGAGTTTTAAGTTAGCTCTCTCCAATAGTCCAAAAATTTCTCGCAGGTGCAGAACGTGTTCTTCGATGGTTTTGGAAAATACTATAATGTCGTCTAAGTAAACGAGGCAACTTTTACCGAGGACGCTTGTTAACACAAAATTCATCAAACGTTGAAATGTTCCTGGGGCGTTTGTTAGCCCAAATGCTAATCTATTCCATTCGTACAAATTATTGTCCACAATAAAAGCAGTCTTTTCTTTGGATTGCTCATCCATCTCTATTTGCCAGTACCCTGAAGCGAGATCTAAGGTGGAGAATAGTTTCTGTCCTTGCAGGAGGTCCAATACGTCGTCGATTCTTGGCAGCGGAAATGAGTCTTTTTTCGTGATGGAATTTAGTTTCCTGTAGTCGATGCACAGTCTTTCTTCTCCCGATTTTTTCCGTACCAAAACAATGGGCGATGCCCAAGGAGAGACAGATGGTCGTATAATCTTGTGTCTGAGTAGTTCTTTGATGATTTCCTCCGCGACTTCTTTTTGTCGTGGGGAGTTCCGATAGGGCCGTGAGCGGATAGGTCCTTTGCCTTGCGTGTCGATCGTGTGCTTGACTAGTCCTGTCTTTCCGAGATCTTCTGTTTTGAAAGCAAACAGATGGGCATGATTTTCGAGGAGCTCTTGTAGGGCTTGTTTTTCTTTGCTCGGAATTTCTGCCAGGGCTTCGTCGAAGACGTTGGGGTCAGTCGGCGTGTTTTGGTAGGAGCAGGAGGCAACTGTGTGCTGTGTTTTTTCTTCGGTGAAGACTACTGTACCTAATACTCGAAAGGCTGGTATCGTGATTTGTTTGTCGGTCTCGTTGATGATGACGATGCGAAATAATCCATTCCCTTGTTTCTTCGAAACGAAGGGGTCAAGGCGGACTCCCTTCGGGAGTTCTGGAGCTGGTATAAATGAACAGGCGATGTTGGGGGTAGCTTTCCGCCCCCCGTTCGCTCTCCACCACTTGGGCTGTGTATGGAGGAATAGTGATTTTGCGCGGAGTTATCATAACGGGCTCATGAGTAGGTTGATCCGATTTTCTCATCCGATAAATCGTCTTCTCACTGCCGTTGAAGATGAACTTGTGACCGTAGAGTGCGTCTAAACCTAGTACGCAGTTCTCGGTAATATCGTCCACTACGATGAACGATTGAACTAGGAGATCGGGACTTTCTTCGTCCACTAGCTGAAATTGAAGGGTTACTGTACCCAGGGTTTTTAAGCGCCTGTTATTTATATCAAATAGCTCTACCGCTACTTCTGGAGAAAAATTCACTACGTTTCCACCGAGTGCCGAGTATAAATTGTTGTTTAGTAAGCTTCGTCCTGCACCACTGTCGAAAAGGGCTTCGAATGTTACTTCCCCTGCTTTTAGTGATATTCTTGGGGGTCCGACTTTATTTTGCACACTTCTTACGTATTGGCGGGGCTTAGGATCGTTTCCATCGTTTGGCCCGACATGTCTATCGGTGGTTACTCGTTTAACTGTCCGGTTGCGGTGTTACTTGTTGGAGGGTTGTTTGCAGTAGGTGGTGGGTATTGCGGCGTTTGTTGCTGCTGCGGTCTTGGGGGCTGATTATAATAGTCCCTCGGCGGTGGATTGTTTGGAGGTTGCTGCCCTGCTGATGGGTGGTTTCCGGGAGCGCGACAGGAATTGCGGTTGTGTCCCCTACGTCCGCATATTTCGCACACTAGTCTCATCTGGTATTGCCTCGCTGCACAGTTATTGGTGTCATGTCCGTACATGTTGTGGTATGTACAGAATTTATCGGACGTGTCGTATTGCCCATTTCTCGGCTCCCTTCGCTCAGGTTTCCTCGTTTCGGCGTTTTTGGCGAGTTCCGATCTAATTACTTCCCTCATGAGGTCGGAGATGTCCTTTGCTTCGTCTCCTTTCCTTGCTAGGGGTCCTGTTGCGTCTCCTGTGCCTGGGTTTTCTCTTGAATTTATGAGTTCCAGAGCTGAATCGTGTCGTTCTGCTGTATCGATCATCTGGTCGAATGAGGGGAAATCCTTGCAGAATAGTCGATCGTGAAGTTGGGGGGCTAGTCCGTTCATGAATTTATCCCTGCTCAACTGTTCAATTACTTCGTGGCTTACGTTCGGGTAGCCTCCTCTTGCAAGTTTCTGGATTCGGTGTGCGAAGTTCCTGATTGATTCTCCAGGTTCCCTTTTGCAGCTGTTGAATGAGGTTCGGTATTTGTGTTCCATGTTTTTTCCCATGAATCTTTCTTTGAGCGCTCGCTTGAGGGTTTCATAGCAGGTTGCTTCGACTGGGTGATCGAGTTGGTACTGTTCCAAGAAGTCTCCTGCTGGACCCACTAGTTTTGATCGGAGATATTTAATTTTTTTGGGTTCTTCGAAATCGCCAATGTCCAAGGTATTTTCGAAATGCCTTAGCCAGGAGTTGAAGTCGGCGTTGTTTCCTGGTGTGGAGAATACGCTAATTTGTGTCAGCAGCCGGGTTGCTTGTATATCTAGTTCGCTGATTGTTGATTGGTGGTGTCCGTAGTGAGGTTGTGGTTGGTGCGTGTTTGAGGTCATGTAGCTTGGTTGAGAGGCTATTGTTGATGCCGTCGTTCGGTAGTTCTGCAAGGTAGGGGCGATGGTACTGCTCATCGGATTTTGCCACAAGGTGGGGTTCGGTGTAGACGTATACTGGGGAGGGTTGGATGCTCGGGTTGTGTTGTTTCCTACTAGGGTGGCTACGAAATTTGCGGCTTCGTCAGTTGACCAGTTATTTCTGGTTAAAGCTCGGAATACCGCTACCAAGTCGTCTTCGGGATTGCTTGAGTTAGTACTGGCTTGAGGGCGCGGGTTATAGTTCATTGTGTTTGTGGTGTTCTGTCTTGTTGTCGTTGATAATTGAGGGGTGAATGATACTCTCTTTGGAACCGGAGGTGGGAGGTTTTCTGCGTTTCTCGGTGTTTCCCTATGTGTTGCTACTGTAGAAGATCGTAACTCTCTTTCTGCTAGTCTGCTTGTTGTTTTGCTTCTTGCCCCGGTTTCTTGGTCCTGGGTTGTTAAAAAGGGGTTTCCTCTACTAGTTACACGGATCGGGTGTGGTGTGAGGACGGAGTGCGGTATGTCTGCCTTAAAACTGGTTAGTTCCAGGTTAGGGTTTTGTCGGGAAGCCAGTGTGGTCGATTCCGTCTGACCTGCGGTTACTAGTGAAGGGTTTGGGTAGAGAGCTTCTGGTATCGGAGTTAGGTATGTTCTGAGGTTCAAAAATCGGAAAAGTTCCTTTGGTGTATAAAAATGCTCGCCGTACTGCTGTATCACTGCTCGGTATGATTTTCTCATTTGTTCGTAAGACAGTTCAGGTTGGCAATTAAGTTCCCTCAAAAATAGTAGTTCGTGTAAGATCTCTTCTTCTGGTACGTCTTCAAGTTGTAAATCGGCGTATTGTTTGTTAAAGCTTGGGGTGCCTGTTGTGTCTGTTTTTAGTGTTGTAAGGTTCTCGTTGAAGAAAAGTTGTGTGGCTTCGTTTTCTATTCCCTGCTGACCACGATCTTCTGCGATAAGTGCTTGAGCTTGTCTTAGAATTTCTAAAGGAAGTGTTCCGTATTGGTCGCTCTCTAGGTGCGTTGTTTCTTCTTCCCTAATTCTATCCCACTGAGCGACAAGGTTGTGTTCTTCTACTTCGTTGTCAGTTAGTAGGTTGATATTGCTAGGGGATTCGTTATCTGGGGCGATTTGTGGCTGTATCTGAGAATAGACTATTTCGTTTGTAGGGCCCTGATTTTTTCTGGCTACTTTATTTTTGGTTGTGAATCCTGTAACTATTTTCCCAGCGCTTCGAAATACTTTTGTAAAATTATCCATTTACTTTTTTAGGCAATAAGTTCTAATTTCCTTTAGTAGTGGCGCTTATTGGTAAAAAATCAATAGATATTTGGCAATGTGGGAAAAAATTAAAGGTGGCGCTATCTGAGGTACCGGAAAGGTATAGGAAAATTTAAGTCTCTAACGGGGTTCGGGGTTCGAATTTCACTGTCACCAATGTGAAGCTTGACTCTCCGAGTGAGAGTAGGCTTCCAAAATAAGACGAGATAGAGAGGGGAATTTTAGGTAGACTTACAGTGTGTGCATAGTGACAACTAGCGGCGGTAGAGTAGAACGCGGCGGGTCGGGGCACAAAACAGTTTATTCACACAAACACTTACACTTACAAAATTAAAAGAACTTGTCGAGTCGAGCACTAGAAAAAGACTGAATTCGTCAGGGTTTTGGGGAAACATTTTATACGGGAAAACAAGGTCAGTTTAATTTAACATACGGGGAAAGGTAGAGAATATTTTAGTGTAAATTTAACACTAAAGTGTAAAAAAAAGGTACCGGGTAAGGGTTTTCGGGTTAGGGTTCTCCGTGGGAACCAATGTCGAACATCGGAGGTGTGAAATCGGCGGTGGTAAAAAGGTTCGCGGCTGGACGTTCCTTACATATGTATATTCAACACATTCGATCCAGAAACAATCCTATGATACCGTAAACTCTTTACTACCTAAATGAATAAACAACTTAATTTGTTAGCACGCGCAACTAAAATCTGGTGATCTGTACCACCAGTAGAAACTCCCATAGTTCATGTGAAAGAAATAAATGAATAATATGCTTTCAGTATTTGATGTCCAATTATTTTGTTAACACGGCTTAAACTCTGTGCGTTTTCCCTGAACGAAACCTGTTAGGTAGGTGGTGTTCTGCCGTGTTAGGCCATCTTGTGAAGGACTCAGAAACCAAGCCACTAGCGCACTTGACATTCTACCGGTAGATGGCGTATCCAGAATGTCACAATAGCAGACGGAAAACAACAATGTGACCGTGAGCCGAGAAGCAAACGCTGTTTTCATCTTTGCTGGTTTGCTACGATGACCGTTATTTGGAATCAAAGCAATGTAAGATTTTTTGTTTTTGGTTTGTTTGAAGGTTTCCTCATTTTGCGTGACATGGACACCCTTATTTTCGACCAAGATAAAAAAAATTGGAAAATTTGTCGGCTTCTTCATTTTTCGAGACATGGATACCGTGATTTTGGATCAAGGTAATGTAAGACTTATTTGAAAATATGTGGGTTTCATAATTTGTCGTCGCATGATCAAAGAAACTGCGTGGTGTTAATGTATTGAATAACATAGGCATGTATTACGTAGCCCGGTTAGCTCAGTTGGTAGAGCGCGGGACTTTCAATCCTGAGGCCGAGGGTTCAATTCCCTCATCGGGCGTAATTTGAAGAGTTTTCTTTCCAGCGAGTTCTCATTACCGGTGTTTTCGTTAAGTTTGTATGATATTGAAATCATCCGCTAACGCATTAGGGCTCAATACCTCAACGTGGTGGAAGTAATCAGACGAGGTGACCGAGTGGTTAAGGTGATGGACTGCTAATCCATTGTGCATGGCACGCGTGGGTTCGAATCCCATCTTCGTCGGGAAACTTAAACTAGAGGTCAATTTCGATGCCAAAGATGTTTGTCATAGTCAAGTGTACATCCTTGAGAAAACATTGATTGCTGCATTCAATTAAGAAAGCCTCATTTGTTATAAGTGATTCTATGGTGTTTGATCATTTGTTAGCAGTGGTTCTATGGTGTAATGGTTAGCACTTCAGACTCTGACTCTGACAATCTGAGTTCAAATCTCGGTAGAACCTTTATTATCGTACCTTGGTATTTCTTGTTTTACATGCAGCATTTAGAAACCAACCAGCTCTTACAGAGATTGACTGTTAGTGGAAAAAATTTAGTTACTTTACTTAACACTGCCCCGAGTGAGGTTCGAACTCACGACCTCGAGATTATGAGACTCGCGCGCTGCCTACTGCGCTATCGAGGCATGTATGTATATTCAACACATTCGATCCAGAAACAATCCTATGATACCGTAAACTCTTTACTACCTAAATGAATAAACAACTTAATTTGTTAGCACGCGCAACTAAAATCTGGTGATCTGTACCAAGAGTAGAAACTCCCATAGTTCATGTGAAAGAAAAAAATGAATAATATGCTTTCAGTATTTGATGTCCAATTATTTTGTTAACACGGCTTAAACTCTGTGCGTTTTCCCTGAACGAAACCTGTTAGGTAGGTGGTGTTCTGCCGTGTTAGGCCATCTTGTGAAGGACTCAGAAACCAAGCCACTAGCGCACTTGACATTCTACCGGTAGATGGCGTATCCAGAATGTCACAATAGCAGACGGAAAACAACAATGTGACCGTGAGCCGAGAAGCAAACGCTGTTTTCATCTTTGCTGGTTTGCTACGATGACCGTTATTTGGAATCAAAGCAATGTAAGATTTTTTGTTTTTGGTTTGTTTGAAGGTTTCCTCATTTTGCGTGACATGGACACCCTTATTTTCGACCAAGATAAAAAAAATTGGAAAATTTGTCGGCTTCTTCATTTTTAGAGACATGGATACCGTGATTTTGGATCAAGGCAATGTAAGACTTATTTAAAAATATGTGGGTTTCATAATTTGTCGTCGTATGATCAAAGAAACTACGTGGTGTTAATGTATTGAATAACATAGGCATGTATTACGTAGCCCGGTTAGCTCAGTTGGTAGAGCGCGGGAATTTTAATCCTGAGGTCGAGGGTTCAATTCCCTCTTCGGGCGTAATTTGAAGAGTTTTCTTTCCAGCGAGTTCTCATTACCGGTGTTTTCGTTAAGTTTGTATGATATTGAAATCATCCGCTAACGCATTAGGGCTCAATACCTCAACGTGGTGGAAGTAATCAGACGAGGTGACCGAGTGGTTAAGGTGATGGACTGCTAATCCATTGTGCATTGCACGCTTGGGTTCGAATCCCATCTTCGTCGGGAAACTTAAACTAGAGGTCAATTTCGATGCCAAAGATGTTTGTCATAGTCAAGTATACATCCTTGAGAAAACATTGATTGCTGCATTCAATTAAGAAAGCCTCATTTGTTATAAGTGATTCTATGGTGTTTGATCATTTGTTAGCAGTGGTTCTATGGTGTAATGGTTAGCACTTCAGACTCTGACAATCTGAGTTCAAATCTCGGTAGAACCTTTATTATCGTACCGTGGTATTTCTTGTTTTACATGCAGCATTTAGAAACCAACCAGCTCTTACAGAGATTGACTGTTAGTGGAAAAATTTAGTTAGTTTACTTAATACTGCCCCGAGTGAGGTTCGAACTCACGACCTCGAGATTATGAGACTCGCGCGCTGCCTACTGCGCTATCGAGGCATGTATGTATATTCAACACATTCGATCGAGAAACAATCCTATGATACCGTAAACTCTTTACTACCTAAATGAATAAACAACTTAATTTGTTAGCACGCGGAACTAAAATCTGGTGATCTGTACCAAGAGTAGAAACTCCCATAGTTCATGTGAAAGAAAAAAATGAATAATATGCTTTCAGTATTTGATGTCCAATTATTTTGTTAACACGGCTTAAACTCTGTGCGTTTTCCCTGAACGAAACCTGTTAGGTAGGTGGTGTTCTGCCGTGTTAGGCCATCTTGTAAAGGACTCAGAAACCAAGCCACTAACTCACTTGACCTTCAGAGTGTTAGGCCGACGTGATAACCACTGCACAATGGGAACTGAATTATACGAATTGATTGAAACCAAGTTTCAATTAACACCACATGGAATTGAACGCCCAACGTGGGGCTCGAACCCACGACCCTGAGGTTAAGAGTCTCATGCTCTACCAACTGAGCTAGCCAGGCACAAGCTAATGGTTAACGCAAACAGAAACGATCCCAACAATCCATTGAGTATTTCTTCTGTCAAAGGAACGGTGGAGTCCTAAAGAAAAATAACAACTTAAATAAATTTTTTTGTGTGTGTGATTCATACGTTTGATTTCCAGCAAGACATGAAACAGCTGCCTCCACATATGGAAAGGAGGTGGGTTAGACCATGTCAAGTGCGCTATGTCACATTGTGAATTTTCCATATGGTCCCGCACAAGGCTTATAACTAGCTGATTACCACCAGAAGGCTCCCGAAAATGAAGTACACATGTTGTTTTTAGAGTAGTTTTGTTGTTTTGACGATTCAAAATTCCTTTAATTTGCTATTTTACGCGTGCCAAGTTTACTCATCATCAATGAAAGGAGTGCAAAGTAGCATAACTAATAAAGATAACCATAATCTGTTTAACTGTAGAGTTATCATGGTTGTACACCACTGATGACTAGGCAACGATGTATACGGAAAAGATACAGATGATTCTTAACCTATCATAAGGAGTCTCTAAGGATAAAAAAGAATATGTAAAAACTCGTATGCTACGCCCCTGGGTGGGAACGAACCACCAGCCTTCTTTTTTTTTTTTTTAAATTCTCTTTTATTATCAGCTAATTGGGGCATTAAAACAAACAAAGCAAAAAAAAAAAAAAAAATTTTGGTCACCGGATGCAGATGTTAGCAAAAGGGATGTAGACGAAAATGTGGCAATGTTGGGGACTCTAATAATAAACAAAACAAAAACAAACAAATGCAATGTGTTTTGAGGTGGGATAATACCGTAAAATAAAACAAAACAAAAGTAAACAAAGCAGAAGAATTGGTAGCAGAAGACTTGGTAACAGAAAATATTAACAAAAATATACAAAGGCCATTGATGTTGGGAAAAGGAAATACAAAATAAACAAAAATAAACAAAATATACTAAAATTTATGGTAAAGATTAGGTAGGACATAGGGATCTAGGTTGACGAAGGGCTTTCCATAGGCTCTCTACTTCTTCTTGACGTGGGATGCGAAGGTGACTTCTTTCCTTCCAGGTGATGAAGAGGTAAGCAGCCAGAAGAGTGAAAGAAAACTGGAGATTTCCTATTGGTCCAAAATAGCCACGTATCAAATCTTCCTTTGACGAACTGCAGCCCATCTGACGCATAGTTCCTTCCAACCAGCTCCAAACGATGAGGCGTTCAGGACACTGGTACATCAGATGCTC
Source organism: Daphnia magna (assembly GCF_020631705.1). Classification (NCBI taxonomy): domain Eukaryota; kingdom Metazoa; phylum Arthropoda; class Branchiopoda; order Diplostraca; family Daphniidae; genus Daphnia; species Daphnia magna. The sequence goes on along the minus strand of NW_025533150.1, from coordinate 134,076 downwards.
ATCGGTTTCGGGGTCTTCATTGCAGAATGGGCATGTTGCATCCTTGGTGGGGTCCAACCGATGGCATCTGGTCCTGGTAGGGAGAAGTTGCTGGTTGAACAGGAACATGGTCTCTCTGATGTTAGTTGGAAGGGCTGCAGTCTCCTTCCAGATACGTGGCCAATCCAGATTAGGCCTCAGGATCTCCAGCTTTCCCATTGTCGTTTCCTCCAGGATCCAATGGTTGTAGGTTTTTCGATGAACCATTGGATTCCCCTGCACCAGAATGGAAGATGCGAAAAGTTGCTTGATTTGATGCAGGGGTTCCTGAAGGTAATAGGGTCTCTTCATGACTGCTACAAGTGTGGTGTTGTCCTTGTAGAGTGGCAATAAGGTTCGGAGAGGAAAGGACATCCAATAACGAAGTAGAGAGCTTTCTGGACTGCTGGGCCCTGTCAGGACTTTGTACAAGGGGCAGAGGAAAAGGGAACGGTAAAAGAGGTGTGTGTTGACCATTCCCAGTCCCCCTCTTTGACAGTACGGAAAATTACGGTTTTTTTCGGCCTTTCTACTTTCCCCATCCATAGAAATTTTATGACAGCCTTCGAAATCTGGTCAGCCATTTTTTTATATACAAGGTAATACCTGTGCAAAGTACACAGTTCCGGAGAGAACCTTCGACTTAAGGAACATTACCCTCTGGTAAATATTAAACCGTCGACTGGCATTCTCTCGCAGAATACTATTTAAAGAGCTAAATAAATCATTCCAAACCCTACTAGCTGTCTCTACTATGGAATGGGAAAATTTAATTCCTAACAGGGACAATTTTGGCGCTGACACAAGCCACTCAAGAGGCCAAATTGATCTAGAGCTCCAAGTCCCGAGTCCCTGGGCTTTTGTTTTCTCCTTATTCATCCTTGCCTTTGTCCACTGACAGAACATATCAAGGATTTGTCCTGCCCTGGTAAAATCTTCGTCACAAGAAACGAAAATGGTGACGTCATCAACAAAGGCTCTGACAGTGAGTTTTTCATTAAACAATGATATACCCTTGAGAACTTGAGATAAACGCACAAGCAAAGGCTCAATGTATAGAACAAAGAGATGGACAGATAGGGGGCATCCCTGGCGAATCGACTGAATATCACTAATCACCCCAGCCACCTCCGATCCGTTGAGGATTGACATTCCTGTTACAGAATACATAGTCTGTAACCAACGGACGAAAGTGGTGGGGTAACCCATAACATCCAGAATCCTCCAGAGGACTTCCCTGTTAACCAGGTCGTAGGCCTTTTCAAAGTCAACTCCAACAATGGCAGCGCCCATACCCCGAATCAAAAAGTTGGAAGAGTCATGACATCCCCGGTCATCAACGAATTGAATGACATCTCTATAAAGACTTAAGTTATCAAAAATCAATCTACCAGGTACCCCACCTTTTTGATTAGGCCCTATGGTAGATGACAGTGTCTGCCTCAATCGTCTCGCTAAGACAGATGCCATGACTTTGTAGTCACAATTCAAAAGAGAAATTGGCCGAAAATTAGAAATTCCACAAAAGTCCTGAAGACTTGGGAATTAGCCTGATCGCCGCTTGGCCCTGCGAAGACGCCAGAGATTCCCTTTCTAGGATATGATTAAACATATCCAAGAAATGGGGGGCAATCACGTCCCAAAATTCTACGTAAAACTCGTAAGGAATGCCATCGGTGCCAGGAGACTTGTTTGACTTCATTGCTATTAGAGCAGCTCTAATCTCAAGAAGCGAAATCGGTGCCGTTAGGTTTGGGGTTGGCTTAAAGCAATCTCTTACTCCCTAAGGAACTCAGTCTCTGCCAGTGTGTCAGGAGGAGGTTGATTTTTAAAAATTTTTGTAAAATGTGAAACAATCTCTGCTGAAATGTCCTCTTTGGTCGATAAGCAAGTGCCATTAGAGGCAATAATTTCATCAATGCGACACTTACGGTAGTTAATTCTGGCTCTATTTACATGAAAAATACTTGCTTCTTCTACCTCTGGGCCCTCGAAGCAGCGGGAACGAATCCCATACCCTTTAAGTGTGCTCTCCTCCCAAGACTTCGAGAATTTCCTCAACTGGTGAAAGGCAACCCAATCAAAGGTGTCTGCTTCGGCCAACTCCTGAATGCAAGACTGATAGAAAACTTAGTTTCTCTTATCAGTCTTGCTCTTTGCCTAGAATAATCTACCGAAATGCGCTTGATACCTGGTTTCAGGACACTCTCCCACCAATTTGCTACATTGCTTTCCCTAAGAGGATGATTAGCAGATTCCTGAATAAATTAGTTACATATTTCTGATAACCTTCTTCTGACAATATCAAAGTATTTAGTTTCCACAACCCGGCAGAGGATCTGCTACGATTCGGGAGATCGAGATTGCAAGTAAGTGTTGTTTGAACTGACTGATGGTCACTAATCGATAAAGACTGCAAAGAAATATTTAAAAATTTATCTGCAAAAGATCGACTAGCATAAATCCTATCAAGCCTAGAAGAACCCGAATGGTAATGGAAAGTGTGACCTGGTTCACTATGATTTAGCTTTTTCCAGATGTCTACCAGATCGAGACCAGTAACCATCTCCTTTAAAGCATAGCTAACGACACTACTGGGGATAGGGAGAGACTGGGTATTTGCCCTATCTTGGATGTCGTCAACGCAGTAAAATCGCCCATCAACACGAAGGGCAGTCGAGTGGTAACTGAGTAGGCAGGAACGGTTTGTCGAAGAAAAGTGTTTCTCTCGTTCTTAGCCTGTTTACCTGACGGGGCATCAATATTAATAAACGTAAAACATTTTACGTCGATAGAGATAAGCCTTCCATCAGGTTCAAGAAGCAATCGAGAATATTCCAGACCATGCTTAATGAGAAGGGCTGTTCCGTTTTTGTTGGGACCGACATTTGCTAGCAAGTGGTAACAGCTTTCAATAATTGGACAAGAATGAAAGGCTACCTCTTGAAGTCCAACGATATCTAGATTACCGTCCCTGCAGAAATTTAAAAGAATTTGACGTCGCTCGACTGACCTAATACCTCCAATGTTGATAGAAGCGATTTTTAGTCTTGAAGTCATTTGTTAGGTTTTTATGAGTCGGTGAATGCCTGAGGAAGGTTTAGAATTCTGGGCCGTCAAAGTAGGTTTGAAGCGTTTGTTTCGTGGTACCGTGGGAATTCTCAGGGGGTCCTTTGTTTTGTCAGGTCCCATGGTCTCAATTTCCCCCATGTCGGGTTCCATCGATTCCATTATAATTGTCATTGGTTCTTGGTCTTGTGTCTCTGTGTCAGGGGCTGTCATTTGGGATTTCATAATTGGTTTCGAAGGGTTGTCTTCAGAAGGTACAGTCAAGGAACTGGTAAGAGTGCTACATTCCATGGTTTCAGTTTCCAAATTTTGAGTCCCTCCTGAGGGTGAATCTTGCAATTCACCCTCCAAAGGTACCTTGGAAACCAAGGAATGTTTAGCTAAGGGAATTACTACGGGATTCTGTTTAATGGTCTCTGTCTTTTTAGTCATTTTGGGAACAGGTTTTTGGACAATGGTGGGTTCCTGGTTTCGTTTTAATGTCGGGCAGTTGTAGCTAAAGTGGGTCTCATCGTCACAAAGTCTGCAAGTAGGCTTTTGTCCGTCATACTTTACCATGGCACGATAACTGCCAATTGTAATGTATGACGGAATGTTTTTCGTCACCGTCATTCGTACGATCATCCAAGTGGCAAGGACAGGGTATAAAACTTCATCCTCTGCCACCCGATAGCGTTCCCACCGAGCTTCAATTACATTCCCAAAGTTCTTTAGACGTGTCTGAACTACTCCCAAGTCTAGATTCTGTGGAATCCCTGCAATTCGAACAAATTTCTCTTGGATATTGCTATCCCTTATGACTACGCCAACTTCTTTCCCCTCCAATTCGGTCCTGACGATACCACTGTGTTAGGACAAAAAACTTGAGGTGTATGCCTCTGATGTAAACGTAATTCTAGCGACCTGGTTTCTCGTATCTAGCACAGCAACTAGGCCTAAGAGATCCTGTGGCTCAACCTTCAAACTACGCACGAAACCATGAACTGTACGCATACTCAATCTCGGGAATTGAACCCCAAAATCAATATCTACACTATTGAGCCACTTGGCAGCCATTGTCCCCTAGACAATGTAAACAAACTGCCAAAAGGGAAGAGGGGAAGGTCCCCACACACGTAAACAAACACACAAATCAAATAATTTGGGGCCTGGCTGAATACTCCCATCAGAAAAGGAAATGTCTTCCCCAGGGTTTGAAACCGAACACAGCTCGGTTGCATCCATCTCTTCTTCCACATCGTTATCCATCTGATCTATCATGGATGGAATAGATGGTACTCCAGGTGCAATTGTATCGAGTGGCACATCGTCCCCCCCGAAAGGGTGGGAAAAGAATTGGTTTCCACACCCGGTATCGAAACTAAAACCTCTCGAGTCGGAGATCCGAGTTCATCCAAACGAGCTACACCGGTTTCTATTTCCTCGGCTTCCTCGACGAGGGAATGGGAAGAGGCAGTACGACTCCTTTTTTTGATTGTTTTTGTTGGTCGCGGAATTCCCTCGTCTCTTTCATTTTCTTTTTCCTTACCGAATAAGACGCCACAGACGAATCCACACAGCTAGTGTCTTCAGCGTCAGAATCGGTGTCAGAAAGAGACTCAGCTTCATCGGGTTTCGAAATTGGATCCTCCGGAGCTTTATAAAAAACGACTACAGTCGACATCGTTGACCTCTGGGCTAACTCGGGAAATGAATCAGCGTCAACAGTTGGAGCAATTGGCATTTTCCCGCCACCAGTCGGCCCTGTCTCCTGGGGCTTCCTAAAAATTTTAACTGTCCCACGATTTGTTAGTACACTATCATAGCTACGTGTTCCCATTGAGCCTTTTAAAATGGTGCTGGGGTGGTTAAACTACGGGGTTGCTTGGGGCAATTAGCTAAGACATGGGTGGGAGAATCACACATGCGGCATGTGTGCATTTGTCCTGCATAAGACACCATTAGTGGATCCTTGTAGCTTCCAAAGGTTATAAAAGATGGGATGACCTTGTGGATCTCCATATCCACATTGACAACTCCAGTCTTTATCCCGTTCCACCTTGGAAGCGACCTATCCTGATAAGTGTCCCAAAACACCCGAGAAATCACTCCAAACTCGCGCAATCTCTTGTTTAGCAGGCTAAGGTCATCATCGAATTTGAAATGTTGAATTCTAACGCGTACGAGGTTAACTGACCTATCTCTAACTCTAATTCGGACCTCCTTGCCACTAATGACTACAGATTCTTTTGCACTAAATTTATTCAAGAATTCAATATGGTCTTTGACGGTCTTGAACCCAATTCGGAAAACGCAAAAGGCTCGCCCTGGTAGGCGAGAAACAGCATCAATGATGCTGTCAGATTCATTACTATCATGCTCGAAACAATCGTAGAATTCATGCCTGGTCACTTCAGTATTACCAAAAGAGATTTCGGCAGTACGTGGCCAGACGTCTGGGGATTCCGTTCCCATTTTACCCACAACAAAGGGGCAAAGAGGAAAGAAAAAGGCAAAAAAGAAAAAAAAGGGCCAATACCAAAATGGCGCCTTAACAAACAAACAAGGGAAACAAACGACCTACATCGAACCTAGTACTCCTCGATTGAACGCTTGAGCGTTTAACGACTGAGCTACTACTGATACACCCGGGTCGTTTTTAGTGGGTTTTATGCGGTTAAGTGCACCTCTAATCCCTTCTATAAATTTTCCAGCTAATTGGTTATTAGGGGCGGGCTGATTCTGAAAGATTCCACTGAAATGTTTAATTATTTCTAGGTTAATTTGCTCAGATTGGGTAATTTTACAGTTATCATTAGTTTTGAGCTGGGTGATCAGAGACTTCTGGAAATTACTCGTTGACTTGTTCATATGAAAGGTAGATGTCTCTTCTTCGGCTGTACTTTGAACGCGTGAACGTATTGCAAATCCCCTCAATGCTTCTCGCTCCCAGGCTAGAAACTCACGTTTCAACTCCATGTAGCGCGCATGATTGAGATTTGCATTGTTCACGGTTTCTTTTAGTTGATGTTGGAGTAATTTCCGTTTGACTCTCTGGTCACAGATTCTCTTTTTACAATAATTAATTGATAAACGCCTGAGGCCAGGTTTGAAAATGTTCTCCCACCAGTGGTCTACGTTTCCAATACGGGATGTATGTTGGGACATTTCTTCAATAAAGACATGCACCAATTTTATATATTCTTCCTCCTCGAGGATTGATGTGTTGAGTTTCCATAAAACCCTTGACTTGTTTCTCACTACACGAGGAGGGGTGGTACTGTTTATATACCCTACGATTGGTCTGTGATCCCCGAGTGGTAACTCGTGCAAATGGATATCAGAAAATTTAACGTGGTGCTGACAATAAATTCGGTCTAATCTAGCCTGGCTAGTCGCACAAAAGTACGTCCAACAAGGTTCATTTTTCCGAATATCTCTCCAGACATCTGTTAATGAAAGGGCTTTTACTAAATCTCGGAGGGGTTCTAGTAGTGCTAGTCTAATTTTAGGTGGTGTTGTCTTGCTACTTTTCCGGTCATCGATCTCGTCAACGGCATTAAAATCTGCCAATATAATTGCTGGTGCCTTATACTGGGCAACATAAGCCGGAATAGTTTCCCGGAGGAAAGAATCCCTATAAGTTTTATTTTGGTCACCAGATGGGGCGTAAATACACACAAAAGCAAAACCCTTTACTTCCATGGCTATCAACCTCCCCTCCGGTTCAAACAAAATGTTGTTGACGCTCAGGCCGTGTCGTACTAGGATGGCTGTCCCATGTTTTCTAGGGCCGAGGTTTGTGTGCATCTGGTAATGGTTAGTAAATACGGTGTTCTAGTGGAAAACTACTTCTTGCAAACATATAATATCAAGTTTTTGATGTAAAAAGAAATTGAGCATTATTTGAAGTTTGTCAGGTGACGATATTCTGTTGATATTATATGTCGCGATGTTAATCATGATTAAAATTTAAAATTGGGTTTTGGGGATTGGGTCTTGTTATCGTTGCCCTTTTTCCTTCTAACGACCTCCATTGCTTTGAGAGTTTTATCTGCTATAGGAGTCGATTGAGTGCTGAGGGGGACGCCCAAAGATTCCTGAGTTTCGCTCACATGACTAGCCTTCTGGCTGTCAAGTGACCGTTGGCCAGGCTGAATACTCCCATCAGAAAAGGAAAAGTCTTCCTCATGGTTTGAAACCGAACACAGCTCGGTTGCATCCATCTCTTCATCCACATCGTTATCCATCTGATCTATCATGGATGGAATAGATGGTACTCCAGGTGCAATTGTATCGGGTGGCACATCGTCCCCCCGTAAAGGTGGGAAAAGAATTGGTGTCCACACCCGGTATCGAAACTGAAACCTCTCGAGTCGGAGACCCGAGTTCAACCAAACGAGCTACATCAGATTCAATTTCCTCAGCTTCCTCGACGGGGGAATGGGAAGAGGCAGTACGACTCCTTTTTTTTGATTGTTTTTGTTGGTCACGGAATTCCCTCGTCTCTTTCATTTTCTTTTTCCTTACCGAATAAGACACCACAGACGAATCAACACAGCTAGTGTCTTCAGCGTCAGAATCGGTGTCAGAAAGAGACTCAGCTTCATCGGGTTTCGAAATTGGATCCTCCGGAGCTTTATCAAAAACGACAACAGGCGACATCGTTGACCTCTGGGCTAACTCGGGAAATGAATCAGCGTCAACAGTTGGAGCAATTGGCATTTTCCCGCCACCAGTCGGCCCTGTCTCCTGGGGCTTCCTAACAATTTTAACTGTCCCACGATTTGTTAGTACACTACTATAGCTACGTGTTCCCATGGGGCCTTTTAAAATGGTGCTGGGGGTGGTTAAACTACGGGGTTGCTTGGGGCAAATAGCTAAGACATGGGTGGGAGAATCACACATGCGGCATGTGTGCATTTGTCCTGCATAAGACACCATTAGTGGATCCTTGTAGCTTCCAAAGGTGATAAAAGATGGGATGCCCTTGTGGATCTCCATATCCACATTGACAACTCCAGTCTTTATCCCGTTCCACCTTGGAAGCGACCTATCCTGATACGTGTCCCAAAACACCCGAGAAATCACTCCAAACTCGCGCAATCTCTTGTTTAGCAGACTAAGGTCATCATCGAATTTGAAATGTTGAATTCTAACGCGTACGAGGTTAACTGACCTATCTCTAACTCGAATTCGGACCTCCTTGCCACTAATGACTACAGATTCTTTTGCACTAAATTTATTCAAGAATTCAATATGGTCTTTGACGGTCTTGAACCCAATTCGGAAAACGCAAAAGGCTCGCCCTGGTAGACGAGAAACAGCATCAAAGATGCTGTCAGATTCATTACTATCATGCTCGAAACATTCGTAGAATTCATGCCTGGTCACTTCAGTATTACCAAAAGAGATTTCGGCAGTACGTGGCCAGACGTCTGGGGATTCCGTTCCCATTTTACCCACAACAAAGGGGCAAAAAGGCGGGAAAAATGCAAAAAAGAAAAAAAAAACCAATACCAAAATGGCGCCTTAACAAACAAACAAGGGAAACAAAACGAATTACAAGATCCAATACAACCAGAAGAGAGAGAGAAAAAAAGGAACAAAACAGTTTTTTTGGACTCACCGCAAGATGTCACTCTTGGGAGATCAGTTAGACACGTCTGTTAACAGCCGAACGCGCTAGCCAATTGCGCCACAAAGGCATCTGAATTAATTGGGGGAAACGGACACTTTGTGCTTCTTTACGACTGAGAGAAACGTAATGTGTTCATTCTCCAACCCTTTTGGTAATCCCAGAAACAACAATTAGGCACCATTTATCTAGTTTATGCTGCTACTGTCAGTGACCGGATACAAATGTTTAGTAAATAAAACCGGAAACAGACGGCTTCTTCCAGACGTCAGATGGCGCTGATGTTTTTAAATATTTTTTCCCTTCGGTACCACCATCAAGTTTACCAGGAGTAGAAATGGAAGTACTCTTCTCACGGAAGAAATTGAGCTACACTCGTTCTGCTCCAGAGATGGCGTCGCGGCTGGTAAGTTCCAAACTAACAAATATTTTAGGTTTTATCGAATCAAATAATTTACATTTTATTCGTATCACTGAGACGAATCCAATGCTCATTTGGGAAATATTCGTTTACAATTCATCGTTGGAGAAATTTAGGGTAAAAGTTTGTATCACGTGATCTACCTTATGGACACGTGTGATAAAGAGGAAGGGCTAGTTCGGAAACGTTTACTTTCATTACCTTAACCCTTGAATCTTTGCTTTCTTTCTCTCATTCCCTCTCTTCAGAAATTCCAATTAACCAGCCGCAAACGCCATCTCTGGAGCTTAACACGCGTAGCTCAACTGATTCTGCAGCCGTTACTACTCCCGATATACATCATGGTCTAACCCACCTCCTTTCCATATGTGGAGGCAGCTGTTTCATGTCTTGCTGGAAATCAAACGTATGAATCACACACAAAAAAAAATTTATTTAAGTTGTTATTTTTCTTTAGGACTCCACCGTTCCTTTGACAGAAGAAATACTCAATGGATTGTTGGGATCGTTTCTGTTTGCGTTAACCATTAACATGTGCCTGGCTAGCTCAGTCGGTAGAGCATGAGACTCTTAATCTCAGGGTCGTGGGTTCGAGCCCCACGTTGGGCGTTCAATTCCATGTGGTCTTAATCGAAACTTAGTTTCAATCAATGCGTGTTATTCAGTTCCCATAGTGTAGTGGTTATCACGTCGGCCTAACACGCTGAAGGTCCTCAGTTCGATCCTGGGTGGGAACAAGACATCCTTTGCATACAGTTCTGATGTGGTTATTTATATTGTTAACTTAGATTCGGTTGTAAAACCCTTTTATAAAAAGGATCCTATTGTAAAATTCGTGTTCTCATAGTGTAGCGGTTATCACGTCGGCCTCACACGCTGAAGGTCCTCAGTTCGATCCTGGGTGAGAACAGTCGGTTTTTGAAGTTTATCAATTTCACTGCAATCTGCGTGTCTGAGTAGTAACCAAAGGGCACGCCAAGTGGGGAGTCGGGTGAATTTTCCATATGGTCCCGCACAAGGCTTATAACTAGCTGATTACCACCAGAAGGCTCCCGAAAATGAAGTACACATGTTGTTTTTAGAGTAGTTTTGTTGTTTTGACGATTCAAAATTCCTTTAATTTGCTATTTTACGCGTCCCAAGTTTACTCATCATCAATGAAAGGAGTGCAAAGTAGCATAACTAATAAAGATAACCATAATCTGTTTAACTGTAGAGTTATCATGGTTGTACACCACTGATGACTAGGCAACGATGTATACGGAAAAGATACAGATGATTCTTAACCTATCATAAGGAGTCTCTAAGGATAAAAAAGAATATGTAAAAACTCCTATGCTACGCCCCTGGGTGGGAACGAACCACCAGCCTTCTTTTTTTTTTTTTTAAATTCTCTTTTATTATCTTTTGTTATCAGCTAATTGGGGCATTAAAACAAACGAAGCAAAAAAAAAAAAAAAAATTTTGGTCACCGGATGCAGATGTTAGCAAAAGGGATGTAGACGAAAATGTGGCAATGTTGGGGACTCTAATAATAAACAAAACAAAAACAAACAAATGCAATGTGTTTTGAGGTGGGATAATACCGTAAAATAAAACAAAACAAAAGTAAACAAAGCAGAAGAATTGGTAGCAGAAGACTTGGTAACAGAAAATATTAACAAAAATATACAAAGGCCATTGATGTTGGGAAAAGGAAATACAAAATAAACAAAAATAAACAAAATATACTAAAATTTATGGTAAAGATTAGGTAGGACATAGGGATCTAGGTTGACGAAGGGCTTTCCATAGGCTCTCTACTTCTTCTTGACGTGGGATGCGAAGGTGACTTCTTTCCTTCCAGGTGATGAAGAGGTAAGCAGCCAGAAGAGTGAAAGAAAACTGGAGATTTCCTATTGGTCCAAAATAGCCACGTATCAAATCTTCCTTTGACGAACTGCAGCCCATCTGACGCATAGTTCCTTCCAACCAGCTCCAAACGATGAGGCGTTCAGGACACTGGTACATCAGATGCTCATCGGTTTCGGGGTCTTCATTGCAGAATGGGCATGTTGCATCCTTGGTGGGGTCCAACCGATGGCATCTGGTTCTGGTAGGGAGAAGTTGCTGGTTGAACAGGAACATGGTCTCTCTGATGTTAGTTGGAAGGGCTGCAGTCTCCTTCCAGATACGTGGCCAATCCAGATTAGGCCTCAGGATCTCCAGCTTTCCCATTGTCGTTTCCTCCAGGATCCAATGGTTGTAGGTTTTTCGATGAACCATTGGATTCCCCTGCACCAGAATGGAAGATGCGAAAAGTTGCTTGATTTGATGCAGGGGTTCCTGAAGGTAATAGGGTCTCTTCATGACTGCTACAGGTGTGGTGTTGTCCTTGTAGAGTGGCAATAAGGTTCGGAGAGGAAAGGACATCCAATAACGAAGTAGAGAGCTTTCTGGACTGCTGGGCCCTGTCAGGACTTTGTACAAGGGGCAGAGGAAAAGGGAACGGTAAAAGAGGTGTGTGTTGACCATTCCCAGTCCCCCCTCTTTGACAGTACGGAAAATTACGGTTTTTTTCGGCCTTTCTACTTTCCCCATCCATAGAAATTTCATGACAGCCTTCGAAATCTGGTCAGCCATTTTTTTATTACAAGGTAATACCTGTGCAAAGTACACAGTTCCGGAGAGAACCTTCGACTTAAGGAACATTACCCTCTGGTAAATATTAAACCGTCGACTGGCATTCTCTCGCAGAATACCATTTAAAGAGCTAAATAAATCATTCCAAACCCTACTAGCTGTCTCTACTATGGAATGGGAAAATTTAATTCCTAACAGGGACAATTTTGGCGCTGACACAAGCCAATCAAGAGGCCAAATTGATCTAGAGCTCCAAGTCCCGAGTCCCAGGGCTTTTGTTTTCTCCTTATTCATCCTTGCCTTTGTCCACTGACAGAACATATCAAGGATTTGTCCTGCCCTGGTAAAATCTTCGTCACAAGAAACGAAAATGGTGACGTCATCAACAAAGGCTCTGACAGTGAGTTTTTCATTAAACAATGATATACCCTTGAGAACTCGAGATAAACGCACAAGCAAAGGCTCAATGTATAGAACAAAGAGATGGACAGATAGGGGGCATCCCTGGCGAATCGACTGAATATCACTAATCACCCCAGCCACCTCCGATCCGTTGAGGATTGACATTCCTGTTACAGAATACATAGTCTGTAACCAACGGACGAAAGTGGTGGGGTAACCCATAACATCCAGAATCCTCCAGAGGACTTCCCTGTTAACCAGGTCGTAGGCCTTTTCAAAGTCAACTCCAACAATGGCAGCGCCCATACCCCGAATCGAAAAGTTGGAAGAGTCATGACATCCCCGGTCATCAACGAATTGAATGACATCTCTATAAAGACTTAAGTTATCAAAAATCAATCTACCAGGTACCCCACCTTTTTGATTAGGCCCTATGGTAGATGACAGTGTCTGCCTCAATCGTCTCGCTAAGACAGATGCCATGACTTTGTAGTCACAATTCAAAAGAGAAATTGGCCGAAAATTAGAAATTCCACAAAAGTCCTGAAGACTTGGGAATTAGCCTGATCGCCGCTTGGCCCTGCGAAGACGCCAGAGATTCCCTTTCTAGGATATGATTAAACATATCCAAGAAATGGGGGCGATCACGTCCCAAAATTCTACGTAAAACTCGTAAGGAATGCCATCGGTGCCAGGAGACTTGTTTGACTTCAATGCTATTAGAGCAGCTCTAATCTCAAGAAGCGAAATCGGTGCCGTTAGGTTTGGGGTTGGCTTAAAGCAATCTCTTACTCCCTAAGGAACTCAGTCTCTGCCAGTGTGTCAGGAGGAGGTTGATTTTTAAAAATTTTTGTAAAATGTGAAACAATCTCTGCTGAAATGTCCTCTTTGGTCGATAAGCAAGTGCCATTAGAGGCAATAATTTCATCAATGCGACACTTACGGTAGTTAATTCTGGCTCTATTTACATGAAAAATACTTGCTTCTTCTACCTCTGGGCCCTCGAAGCAGCGGGAACGAATCCCATACCCTTTAAGTGTGCTCTCCTCCCAAGACTTCGAGAATTTCCTCAACTGGTGAAAGGCAACCCAATCAAAGGTGTCTGCTTCGGCCAACTCCTGAATGCAAGACTGATAGAAAACTTAGTTTCTCTTATCAGTCTTGCTCTTTGCCTAGAATAATCTACCGAAATGCGCTTGATACCTGGTTTCAGGACACTCTCCCACCAATTTGCTACATTGCTTTCCCTAAGAGGATGATTAGCAGATTCCTGAATAAATTAGTTACATATTTCTGATAACCTTCTTCTGACAATATCAAAGTATTTAGTTTCCACAACCCGGCAGAGGATCTGCTACGATTCGGGAGATCGAGATTGCAAGTAAGTGTTGTTTGAACTGACTGATGGTCACTAATCGATAAAGACTGCAAAGAAATATTTAAAAATTTATCTGCAAAAGATCGACTAGCATAAATCCTATCAAGCCTAGAAGAACCCGAATGGTAATGGAAAGTGTGACCTGGTTCACTATGATTTAGCTTTTTCCAGATGTCTACCAGATCGAGACCAGTAACCATCTCCTTTAAAGCATAGCTAACGACACTACTGGGGATAGGGAGAGACTGGGTATTTGCCCTATCTTGGATGTCGTCAACGCAGTAAAATCGCCCATCAACACGAAGGGCAGTCGAGTGGTAACTGAGTAGGCAGGAACGGTTTGTCGAAGAAAAGTGTTTCTCTCGTTCTTAGCCTGTTTACCTGACGGGGCATCAATATTAATAAACGTAAAACATTTTACGTCGATAGAGATAAGCCTTCCATCAGGTTCAAGAAGCAATCGAGAATATTCCAGACCATGCTTAATGAGAAGGGCTGTTCCGTTTTTGTTGGGACCGACATTTGCTAGCAAGTGGTAACAGCTTTCAATAATTGGACAAGAATGAAAGGCTACCTCTTGAAGTCCAACGATATCTAGATTACCGTCCCTGCAGAAATTTAAAAGAATTTGACGTCGCTCGACTGACCTAATACCTCCAATGTTGATAGAAGCGATTTTTAGTCTTGAAGTCATTTGTTAGGTTTTTATGAGTCGGTGAATGCCTGAGGAAGGTTTAGAATTCTGGGCCGTCAAAGTAGGTTTGAAGCGTTTGTTTCGTGGTACCGTGGGAATTCTCAGGGGGTCCTTTGTTTTGTCAGGTCCCATGGTCTCAATTTCCCCCATGTCGGGTTCCATCGATTCCATTATAATTGTCATTGGTTCTTGGTCTTGTGTCTCTGTGTCAGGGGCTGTCATTTGGGATTTCATAATTGGTTTCGAAGGGTTGTCTTCAGAAGGTACAGTCAAGGAACTGGTAAGAGTGCTACATTCCATGGTTTCAGTTTCCAAATTTTGAGTCCCTCCTGAGGGTGAATCTTGCAATTCACCCTCCAAAGGTACCTTGGAAACCAAGGAATGTTTAGCTAAGGGAATTACTACGGGATTCTGTTTAATGGTCTCTGTCTTTTTAGTCATTTTGGGAACAGGTTTTTGGACAATGGTGGGTTCCTGGTTTCGTTTTAATGTCGGGCAGTTGTAGCTAAAGTGGGTCTCATCGTCACAAAGTCTGCAAGTAGGCTTTTGTCCGTCATACTTTACCATGGCACGATAACTGCCAATTGTAATGTATGACGGAATGTTTTTCGTCACCGTCATTCGTACGATCATCCAAGTGGCAAGGACAGGGTATAAAACTTCATCCTCTGCCACCCGATAGCGTTCCCACCGAGCTTCAATTACATTCCCAAAGTTCTTTAGACGTGTCTGAACTACTCCCAAGTCTAGATTCTGTGGAATCCCTGCAATTCGAACAAATTTCTCTTGGATATTGCTATCCCTTATGACTACGCCAACTTCTTTCCCCTCCAATTCGGTCCTGACGATACCACTGTGTTAGGACAAAAACTTGAGGTGTATGCCTCTGATGTAAACGTAATTCTAGCGACCTGGTTTCTCGTATCTAGCACAGCAACTAGGCCTAAGAGATCCTGTGGCTCAACCTTCAAACTACGCACGAAACCATGAACTGTACGCATACTCAATCTCGGGAATTGAACCCCAAAATCAATATCTACACTATTGAGCCACTTGGCAGCCATTGTCCCCTAGACAATGTAAACAAACTGCCAAAAGGGAAGAGGGGAAGGTCCCCACACACGTAAACAAACACACAAATCAAATAATTTGGGGCCTGGCTGAATACTCCCATCAGAAAAGGAAATGTCTTCCCCAGGGTTTGAAACCGAACACAGCTCGGTTGCATCCATCTCTTCTTCCACATCGTTATCCATCTGATCTATCATGGATGGAATAGATGGTACTCCAGGTGCAATTGTATCGAGTGGCACATCGTCCCCCCCCGAAAGGGTGGGAAAAGAATTGGTTTCCACACCCGGTATCGAAACTAAAACCTCTCGAGTCGGAGATCCGAGTTCATCCAAACGAGCTACACCGGTTTCTATTTCCTCGGCTTCCTCGACGAGGGAATGGGAAGAGGCAGTACGACTCCTTTTTTTGATTGTTTTTGTTGGTCGCGGAATTCCCTCGTCTCTTTCATTTTCTTTTTCCTTACCGAATAAGACGCCACAGACGAATCCACACAGCTAGTGTCTTCAGCGTCAGAATCGGTGTCAGAAAGAGACTCAGCTTCATCGGGTTTCGAAATTGGATCCTCCGGAGCTTTATAAAAAACGACTACAGTCGACATCGTTGACCTCTGGGCTAACTCGGGAAATGAATCAGCGTCAACAGTTGGAGCAATTGGCATTTTCCCGCCACCAGTCGGCCCTGTCTCCTGGGGCTTCCTAAAAATTTTAACTGTCCCACGATTTGTTAGTACACTATCATAGCTACGTGTTCCCATTGAGCCTTTTAAAATGGTGCTGGGGTGGTTAAACTACGGGGTTGCTTGGGGCAATTAGCTAAGACATGGGTGGGAGAATCACACATGCGGCATGTGTGCATTTGTCCTGCATAAGACACCATTAGTGGATCCTTGTAGCTTCCAAAGGTGATAAAAGATGGGATGCCCTTGTGGATCTCCATATCCACATTGACAACTCCAGTCTTTATCCCGTTCCACCTTGGAAGCGACCTATCCTGATAAGTGTCCCAAAACACCCGAGAAATCACTCCAAACTCGCGCAATCTCTTGTTTAGCAGGCTAAGGTCATCATCGAATTTGAAATGTTGAATTCTAACGCGTACGAGGTTAACTGACCTATCTCTAACTCGAATTCGGACCTCCTTGCCACTAATGACTACAGATTCTTTTGCACTAAATTTATTCAAGAATTCAATATGGTCTTTGACGGTCTTGAACCCAATTCGGAAAACGCAAAAGGCTCGCCCTGGTAGACGAGAAACAGCATCAAAGATGCTGTCAGATTCATTACTATCATGCTCGAAACATTCGTAGAATTCATGCCTGGTCACTTCAGTATTACCAAAAGAGATTTTGGCAGTACGTGGCCAGACGTCTGGGGATTCCGTTCCCATTTTACCCACAACAAAGGGGCAAAGCGGCGGGAAAAATGCAAAAAGAAAAAAAAAGGCCAATACCAAAATGGCGCCTTAACAAACAAACAAGGGAAACAAACGAATTACAAGATACAATACAAACCAGAAGAGAGAGAGAAAAAACAAAACAAAACAGTTTCTTTGGACTCACCGCAAGATGTCACTCTTGGGAGATCAGATAGACACGTCTGTTAATAGCCGAACGCGCTAGCCAATTGCGCCACAAAGGCATCTGAATTATTGGGGCAGACGAAAGGTTTTTTTTTCTTCTTCTTCTTCTTCTTCTTCTTCTTCTTCTTCTTCTTCTTCTTCTTCTTCTTCTTCTTCTTTTCTTCTTCTACCTCTTCTTCTTCTGAATTTTGATGTCCAATTATTTTGTTAACACGGCTTAAACTCTGTGCGTTTTCTCCGAACGAAACCTGTTAGGTAGTTGGTGTTCTGCCGTGTTAGGCCATCTTGTGAAGGACTCAGAAACCAAGCCACTAGCGCACTTGACATTCTACCGGTAGATGGCGTATCCAGAATGTCACAATAGCAGACGGAAAACAACAATGTGACCGTGAGCCGAGAAGCAAACGCTGTTTTCATCTTTGCTGGTTTGCTACGATGACCGTTATTTGGAATCAAAGCAATGTAAGATTTTTTGTTTTTGGTTTGTTTGAAGGTTTCCTCATTTTGCGTGACATGGACACCCTTATTTTCGACCAAGATAAAAAAATTGGAAAATTTGTCGGCTTCTTCATTTTTCGAGACATGGATACCGTGATTTTGGATCAAGGTAATGTAAGACTTATTTGAAAATATGTGGGTTTCATAATTTGTCGTCGCATGATCAAAGAAACTACGTGGTGTTAATGTATTGAATAACATAGGCATGTATTACGTAGCCCGGTTAGCTCAGTTGGTAGAGCGCGGGACTTTTAATCCTGAGGTCGAGGGTTCAATTCCCTCATCGGGCGTAATTTGAAGAGTTTTCTTTCCAGCGAGTTCTCATTACCGGTGTTTTCGTTAAGTTTGTATGATATTGAAATCATCCGCTAACGCATTTGGGCTCAATACCTCAACGTGGTGGAAGTAATCAGACGAGGTGACCGAGTGGTTAAGGTGATGGACTGCTAATCCACTGTGCATTGCACGCGTGGGTTTGAATTCCATCTTTGTCGGGAAACTTAAACTAGAGGTCAATTTCGATGCCAAAGATGTTTGTCATAGTCAAGTGTACATCCTTGAGAATACATTGATTGCTGCATTCAATTAAGAAAGCCTAATTTGTTATAAGTGATTCTATGGTGTTTGATCATTTGTTAGCAGTGGTTCTATGGTGTAATGGTTAGCACTTCAGACTCTGACTCTGACAATCTGAGTTCAAATCTCGGTAGAACCTTTATTATCGTACCGTGGTATTTCTTGTTTTACATGCAGCATTTAGAAACCAACCAGCTCTTACAGAGATTGACTGTTAGTGGAAAAAATTTAGTTAGTTTACTTAATACTGCCCCGAGTGAGGTTCGAACTCATGACCTCGAGATTATGAGACTCGCGCGCTGCCTACTGCGCTATCGAGGCATGTATGTATATTCAACACATTCGATAGAGAAACAATCCTATGATACCGTAAACTCTTTACTACCTAAATGAATAAACAACTTAATTTGTTAGCACGCGCAACTAAAATCTGGTGATCTGTACCAAGAGTAGAAACTCCCATAGTTCATGTGAAAGAAATAAATGAATAATATGCTTTCAGTATTTGATGTCCAATTATTTTGTTAACACGGCTTAAACTCTTTGCGTTTTCCCTGAACGAAACCTGTTAGGTAGGTGGTGTTCTGCCGTGTTAGGCCATCTTGTAAAGGACTCAGAAACCAAGCCACTAGCGCACTTGACCTTCAGCGTGTTAGGCCGACGTGATAACCACTACACTATGGGAACTAAATTATACGAATTGATTGAAACCAAGTTTCGATTAAGACCACATGGAATTGAACGCCCAACGTGGGGCTCGAACCCACGACCCTGAGGTTAAGAGTCTCATGCTCTACCGACTGAGCTAGCCAGGCACAAGTTAATGGTTAACGCAAACAGAAACGATCCCAACAATCCATTGAGTATTTCTTCTGTCAAAGGAACGGTGGAGTCCTAAAGAAAAATAACTTAAAGAAAAATAACTTAAATAAATTTTTTTTGTGTGTGATTCATACGTTTGATTTCCAGCAAGACATGAAAAAGCTGCCTCCACATATGGAAAGGAGGTGGGTTAGACCATGTCAAGTGCGCTATGTCACATTGTGAATTTTCCATATGGTCCCGCACAAGGCTTATAACTAGCTGATTACCACCAGAAGGCTCCCGAAAATGAAGTACACATGTTGTTTTTAGAGTAGTTTTGTTGTTTTGACGATTCAAAATTCCTTTAATTTGCTATTTTACGCGTCCCAAGTTTACTCATCATCAATGAAAGGAGTGCAAAGTAGCATAACTAATAAAGATAACCATAATCTGTTTAACTGTAGAGTTATCATGGTTGTACACCACTGATGACTAGGCAACGATGTATACGGAAAAGATACAGATGATTCTTAACCTATCATAAGGAGTCTCTAAGGATAAAAAGAATATGTAAAAACTCCTATGCTACGCCCCTGGGTGGGAACGAACCACCAGCCTTCTTTTTTTTTTTTAAAATTCTCTTTTATTATCTTTTGTTATCAGCTAATTGGGGCATTAAAACAAACGAAGCAAAAAAAAAAAAAAATTTTGGTCACCGGATGCAGATGTTAGCAAAAGGGATGTAGACGAAAATGTGGCAATGTTGGGGACTCTAATAATAAACAAAACAAAAACAAACAAATGCAATGTGTTTTGAGGTGGGATAATACCGTAAAATAAAACAAAACAAAAGTAAACAAAGCAGAAGAATTGGTAGCAGAAGACTTGGTAACAGAAAATATTAACAAAAATATACAAAGGCCATTGATGTTGGGAAAAGGAAATACAAAATAAACAAAAATAAACAAAATATACTAAAATTTATGGTAAAGATTAGGTAGGACATAGGGATCTAGGTTGACGAAGGGCTTTCCATAGGCTCTCTACTTCTTCTTGACGTGGGATGCGAAGGTGACTTCTTTCCTTCCAGGTGATGAAGAGGTAAGCAGCCAGAAGAGTGAAAGAAAACTGGAGATTTCCTATTGGTCCAAAATAGCCACGTATCAAATCTTCCTTTGACGAACTGCAGCCCATCTGACGCATAGTTCCTTCCAACCAGCTCCAAACGATGAGGCGTTCAGGACACTGGTACATCAGATGCTCATCGGTTTCGGGGTCTTCATTGCAGAATGGGCATGTTGCATCCTTGGTGGGGTCCAACCGATTGCATCTGGTCCTGGTAGGGAGAAGTTGCTGGTTGAACAGGAACATGGTCTCTCTTATGTTAGTTGGAAGGGCTGCAGTCTCCTTCCAGATACGTGGCCAATCCAGATTAGGCCTCAGGATCTCCAGCTTTCCCATTGTCGTTTCCTCCAGGATCCAATGGTTGTAGGTTTTTCGATGAACCATTGGATTCCCCTGCACCAGAATGGAAGATGCGAAAAGTTGCTTGATTTGATGCAGGGGTTCCTGAAGGTAATAGGGTCTCTTCATGACTGCTACAGGTGTGGTGTTGTCCTTGTAGAGTGGCAATAAGGTTCGGAGAGGAAAGGACATCCAATAACGAAGTAGAGAGCTTTCTGGACTGCTGGGCCCTGTCAGGACTTTGTACAAGGGGCAGAGGAAAAGGGAACGGTAAAAGAGGTGTGTGTTGACCATTCCCAGTCCCCCCTCTTTGACAGTACGGAAAATTACGGTTTTTTTCGGCCTTTCTACTTTCCCCATCCATAGAAATTTCATGACAGCCTTCGAAATCTGGTCAGCCATTTTTTTATTACAAGGTAATACCTGTGCAAAGTACACAGTTCCGGAGAGAACCTTCGACTTAAGGAACATTACCCTCTGGTAAATATTAAACCGTCGACTGGCATTCTCTCGCAGAATACCATTTAAAGAGCTAAATAAATCATTCCAAACCCTACTAGCTGTCTCTACTATGGAATGGGAAAATTTAATTCCTAACAGGGACAATTTTGGCGCTGACACAAGCCACTCAAGAGGCCAAATTGATCTAGAGCTCCAAGTCCCGAGTCCCTGGGCTTTTGTTTTCTCCTTATTCATCCTTGCCTTTGTCCACTGACAGAACATATCAAGGATTTGTCCTGCCCTGGTAAAATCTTCGTCACAAGAAACGAAAATGGTGACGTCATCAACAAAGGCTCTGACAGTGAGTTTTTCATTAAACAATGATATACCCTTGAGAACTCGAGATAAACGCACAAGCAAAGGCTCAATGTATAGAACAAAGAGATGGACAGATAGGGGGCATCCCTGGCGAATCGACTGAATATCACTAATCACCCCAGCCACCTCCGATCCGTTGAGGATTGACATTCCTGTTACAGAATACATAGTCTGTAACCAACGGACGAAAGTGGTGGGGTAACCCATAACATCCAGAATCCTCCAGAGGACTTCCCTGTTAACCAGGTCGTAGGCCTTTTCAAAGTCAACTCCAACAATGGCAGCGCCCATACCCCGAATCGAAAAGTTGGAAGAGTCATGACATCCCCGGTCATCAACGAATTGAATGACATCTCTATAAAGACTTAAGTTATCAAAAATCAATCTACCAGGTACCCCACCTTTTTGATTAGGCCCTATGGTAGATGACAGTGTCTGCCTCAATCGTCTCGCTAAGACAGATGCCATGACTTTGTAGTCACAATTCAAAAGAGAAATTGGCCGAAAATTAGAAATTCCACAAAAGTCCTGAAGACTTGGGAATTAGCCTGATCGCCGCTTGGCCCTGCGAAGACGCCAGAGATTCCCTTTCTAGGATATGATTAAACATATCCAAGAAATGGGGGCGATCACGTCCCAAAATTCTACGTAAAACTCGTAAGGAATGCCATCGGTGCCAGGAGACTTGTTTGACTTCATTGCTATTAGGGCAGCTCTAATCTCAAGAAGCGAAATCGGTGCCGTTAGGTTTGGGGTTGGCTTAAAGCAATCTCTTACTCCCTAAGGAACTCAGTCTCTGCCAGTGTGTCAGGAGGAGGTTGATTTTTAAAAATTTTTGTAAAATGTGAAACAATCTCTGCTGAAATGTCCTCTTTGGTCGATAAGCAAGTGCCATTAGAGGCAATAATTTTATCAATGCGACACTTACGGTAGTTAATTCTGGCTCTATTTACATGAAAAATACTTGCTTCTTCTACCTCTGGGCCCTCGAAGCAGCGGGAACGAATCCCATACCCTTTAAGTGTGCTCTCCTCCCAAGACTTCGAGAATTTCCTCAACTGGTGAAAGGCAACCCAATCAAAGGTGTCTGCTTCGGCCAACTCCTGAATGCAAGACTGATAGAAAACTTAGTTTCTCTTATCAGTCTTGCTCTTTGCCTAGAATAATCTACCGAAATGCGCTTGATACCTGGTTTCAGGACACTCTCCCACCAATTTGCTACATTGCTTTCCCTAAGAGGATGATTAGCAGATTCCTGAATAAATTAGTTACATATTTCTGATAACCTTCTTCTGACAATATCAAAGTATTTAGTTTCCACAACCCGGCAGAGGATCTGCTACGATTCGGGAGATCGAGATTGCAAGTAAGTGTTGTTTGAACTGACTGATGGTCACTAATCGATAAAGACTGCAAAGAAATATTTAAAAATTTATCTGCAAAAGATCGACTAGCATAAATCCTATCAAGCCTAGAAGAACCCGAATGGTAATGGAAAGTGTGACCTGGTTCACTATGATTTAGCTTTTTCCAGATGTCTACCAGATCGAGACCAGTAACCATCTCCTTTAAAGCATAGCTAACGACACTACTGGGGATAGGGAGAGACTGGGTATTTGCCCTATCTTGGATGTCGTCAACGCAGTAAAATCGCCCATCAACACGAAGGGCAGTCGAGTGGTAACTGAGTAGGCAGGAACGGTTTGTCGAAGAAAAGTGTTTCTCTCGTTCTTAGCCTGTTTACCTGACGGGGCATAAATATTAATAAACGTAAAACATTTTACGTCGATAGAGATAAGCCTTCCATCAGGTTCAAGAAGCAATCGAGAATATTCCAGACCATGCTTAATGAGAATGGCTGTTCCGTTTTTGTTGGGACCGACATTTGCTAGCAAGTGGTAACAGCTTTCAATAATTGGACAAGAATGAAAGGCTACCTCTTGAAGTCCAACGATATCTAGATTACCGTCCCTGCAGAAATTTAAAAGAATTTGACGTCGCTCGACTGACCTAATACCTCCAATGTTGATAGAAGCGATTTTTATTCTTGAAGTCATTTGTTAGGTTTTTATGAGTCGGTGAATGCCTGAGGAAGGTTTAGAATTCTGGGCCGTCAAAGTAGGTTTGAAGCGTTTGTTTCGTGGTACCGTGGGAATTCTCAGGGGGTCCTTTGTTTTGTCAGGTCCCATGGTCTCAATTTCCCCCATGTCGGGTTCCATCGATTCCATTATAATTGTCATTGGTTCTTGGTCTTGTGTCTCTGTGTCAGGGGCTGTCATTTGGGATTTCATAATTGGTTTCGAAGGGTTGTCTTCAGAAGGTACAGTCAAGGAACTGGTAAGAGTGCTACATTCCATGGTTTCAGTTTCCAAATTTTGAGTCCCTCCTGAGGGTGAATCTTGCAATTCACCCTCCAAAGGTACCTTGGAAACCAAGGAATGTTTAGCTAAGGGAATTACTACGGGATTCTGTTTAATGGTCTCTGTCTTTTTAGTCATTTTGGGAACAGGTTTTTGGACAATGGTGGGTTCCTGGTTTCGTTTTAATGTCGGGCAGTTGTAGCTAAAGTGGGTCTCATCGTCACAAAGTCTGCAAGTAGGCTTTTGTCCGTCATACTTTACCATGGCACGATAACTGCCAATTGTAATGTATGACGGAATGTTTTTCGTCACCGTCATTCGTACGATCATCCAAGTGGCAAGGACAGGGTATAAAACTTCATCCTCTGCCACCCGATAGCGTACCCACCGAGCTTCAATTACATTCCCAAAGTTCTTTAGACGTGTCTGAACTACTCCCAAGTCTAGATTCTGTGGAATCCCTGCAATTCGAACAAATTTCTCTTGGATATTGCTATCCCTTATGACTACGCCAACTTCTTTCCCCTCCAATTCGGTCCTGACGATACCACTGTGTTGGGACAAAAAACTTGAGGTGTATGCCTCTGATGTAAACGTAATTCTAGCGACCTGGTTTCTCGTATCTAGCACAGCAACTAGGCCTAAGAGATCGTGTGGCTCAACCTTCAAACTACGCACGAAACCATGAACTGTACGCATACTCAATCTCGGGAATTGAACCCCAAAATCAATATCTACACTATTGAGCCACTTGGCAGCCAATGTCCCCTAGACAATGTAAACAAACTGCCAAAAGGGGGGAGGGGAAGGTCCCCACACACGTTAACAAACACACAAATCAAACAATTTGGGGCCTGGCTGAATACTCCAATCAGAAAAGGAAATGTCTTCCCTAGGGTTTGAAACCGAACACAGCTCGGTTGCATCCATCTCTTCTTCCACATCTTTATCCATCTGATCTATCATGGATGGAATAGATGGTACTCCAGGTGCAATTGTATCGAGTGGCACATCGTCCCCCCCCCGAAAGGGTGGGAAAAGAATTGGTGTCCACACCCGGTATCGAAACTGAAACCTCTCGAGTCGGAGATCCGAGTTCATCCAAACGAGCTACACCGGTTTATATTTCCTCGGCTTCCTCGACGAGGGAATGGGAAGAGGCAGTACGACTCCTTTTTTTTTATTGTTTTTGTTGGTCGCGGAATTCCCTCGTCTCTTTCATTTTCTTTTTCCTTACCGAATAAGACGCCACAGACGAATCCACACAGCTAGTGTCTTCAGCGTCAGAATCGGTGTCAGAAAGAGACTCAGCTTCATCGGGTTTCGAAATTGGATCCTCCGGAGCTTTATCAAAAACGACTACAGTCGACATCGTTGACCTCTGGGCTAACTCGGGAAATGAATCAGCGTCAACAGTTGGAGCAATTGGCATTTTCCCGCCACCAGTCGGCCCTGTCTCCTGGGGCTTCCTAACAATTTTAACTGTCCCACGATTTGTTAGTACACTACTATAGCTACGTGCTCCCATTGAGCCTTTTAAAATGGTGCTGGGGTGGTTAAACTACGGGGTTGCTTGGGGCAATTAGCTAAGACATGGGTGGGAGAATCACACATGCGGCATGTGTGCATTTGTCCTGCATAAGACACCATTAGTGGATCCTTGTAGCTTCCAAAGGTTATAAAAGATGGGATGCCCTTGTGGATTTCCATATCCACATTGACAACTCCAGTCTTTATCCCGTTCCACCTTGGAAGCGACCTATCCTGATACGTGTCCCAAAACACCCGAGAAATCACTCCAAACTCGCGCAATCTCTTGTTTAGCAGGCTAAGGTCATCATCGAATTTGAAATGTTGAATTCTAACGCGTACGAGGTTAACTGACCTATCTCTAACTCTAATTCGGACCTCCTTGCCACTAATGACTACAGATTCTTTTGCACTAAATTTATTCAAGAATTCAATATGGTCTTTGACGGTCTTGAACCCATTTCGGAAAACGCAAAAGGCTCGCCCTGGTAGGCGAGAAACAGCATCAATGATGCTGTCAGATTCATTACTATCATGCTCGAAACATTCGTAGAATTCATGCCTGGTCACTTCAGTATTACCAAAAGAGATTTCGGCAGTACGTGGCCAGACGTCTGGGGATTCCGTTCCCATTTTACCCACAACAAAGGGGCAAAGAGGAAAGAAAAAGGCAAAAAGGAAAAAAAAAAGGGCCAATACCAAAATGGCGCCTTAACAAACAAACAAGGGAAACAAACGAATTACAAGATACAATACAACCAGAAGAGAGAGAGAGAAAAAAAAAGGAACAAAACAGTTTTTTTGACTCACCGCAAGTTGTCACTCTTGGGAGATCAGTTAGACACGTCTGTTAAGAGCCGAACGCGCTAGCCAATTGCGCCACAAAGGCATCTGAATTAATTGGGGGAGACGGAAACTTTGTGCTTCTTTACGACTGAGAGAAACGTAATGTGTTCATTCTCCAACCCTTTTGGTAATCCCAGAAACAACAATTGGGCACCATTTATCTAGTTTATGCTGCTACTGTCAGTGACAGGATACAAATGTTTAGTAAATAAAACCGGAAACAGACGGCTTCTTCCAGACGTCAGATGGCGCTGAAGTTTTTAAATATTTTTTCCTTCGGTACCACCATCAAGTTTACCAGGAGTAGAAATGGAAGTACTCTTCTCACGGAAGAAATTGAGCTACACTCGTTCTGCTCCAGAGATGGCGTCGCGGCTGGTAAGTTCCAAACTAACAAATATTTTAGGTTTTATCGAATCAAATAATTTACATTTTATTCGTATCACTGAGACGAATCCAATGCTCATTTGGGAAATATTCGTTTACAATTCATCGTTGGAGAAATTTAGGGTAAAGTTTGTATCACGTGATCTACCTTATGGACACGTGTGATAAAGAGGAAGGGCTAGTTCGGAAACGTTTACTTTCATTACCTTAACCCTTGAATCTTTGCTTTCTTTCTCTCATTCCCTCTCTTCAGAAATTCCAATTAACCAGCCGCAAACGCCATCTCTGGAGCTTAACACGCGTAGCTCTACTGATTCTGCAGCCGTTACTACTCCCGATATACATCATGGTCTAACCCACCTCCTTTCCATATGTGGAGGCAGCTGTTTCATGTCTTGCTGGAAATCAAACGTATGAATCACACACAAAAAAAAATTTATTTAAGTTGTTATTTTTCTTTAGGACTCCACCGTTCCTTTGACAGAAGAAATACTCAATGGATTGTTGGGATCGTTTCTGTTTGCGTTAACCATTAACATGTGCCTGGCTAGCTCAGTCGGTAGAGCATGAGACTCTTAATCTCAGGGTCGTGGGTTCGAGCCCCACGTTGGGCGTTCAATTCCATGTGGTCTTAATCGAAACTTGGTTTCAATCAATGCGTGTTATTCAGTTCCCATAGTGTAGTGGTTATCACGTCGGCCTAACACGCTGAAGGTCCTCAGTTCGATCCTGGGTGGGAACAAGATATCCTCTGCATACAGTTCTGATGTGGTTATTTATATTGTTAACTTAGATTCGGTTGTAAAACCCTTTTATAAAAAGGATCCTATTGTAAAATTCGTGTTCTCATAGTGTAGCGGTTATCACGTCGGCCTCACACGCTGAAGGTCCTCAGTTCGATCCTGGGTGAGAACAGTCGGTTTTTGAAGTTTATCAATTTCACTGCAATCTGCGTGTCTGAGTAGTAACCAAAGGGCACGCCAAGTGGGGAGTCGGGTGAATTTTCCATATGGTCCCGCACAAGGCTTATAACTAGCTGATTACCACCAGAAGGCTCCCGAAAATGAAGTACACATGTTGTTTTTAGAGTAGTTTTGTTGTTTTGACGATTCAAAATTCCTTTAATTTGCTATTTTACGCGTCCCAAGTTTACTCATCATCAATGAAAGGAGTGCAAAGTAGCATAACTAATAAAGATAACCATAATCTGTTTAACTGTAGAGTTATCATGGTTGTACACCACTGATGACTAGGCAACGATGTATACGGAAAAGATACAGATGATTCTTAACCTATCATAAGGAGTCTCTAAGGATAAAAAGAATATGTAAAAACTCCTATGCTACGCCCCTGGGTGGGATCGAACCACCAGCCTTCCGGATTTTTTTTTTTAATATTTAAACGATTTATTGTCACAGGTAAGATTTAAATTGTTTTACAGATACGTTGGGGCATTTGTGGCATTTGTGACATAAGTTGCATGTTGTGGCAAAGGAGGAAAATTACAGCGAATTAATTACATTTCGAGGCGGAATTGAAGGAGGACAAATGATTTTGGTGGAGATGAAGATTAACAATATGACATCTGGAGGGATGGGGGGGTTCCAAGAGATAATAATTATGATGGGAGAAACTTGTTGTATGAAGGAAAGAAGGTATCTGTGGAGAAAGTTTTGTAGGAATATTTAGGGTTTAGAAGGTGACGTCTGTCGAGAGTTTTTTGAATGAAGGAGGCGTGACCAGAGAGACTGTATTTCGTTTATTGCTGGGGTGAAGTTTTGGCTGCGGCCAGTCCAGACGGTGATTATGTAGGATTGGATGAGGGCCAGTATTTTCTTTTTATTGGGCCCATTTCCAACGTCTCCATTGATTGCTGATTTCAATGGTTTTAGACATCCGAGTTTTGTCAATTGAATACGAAGCCATAAACTGATGTCAACTTTCTCTTTACAAAGTAACATTAGATGGTCGTCAGTTTCTTGGCCAGCATTGCATAGAGGGCATTGGTCGTTGTTTGAAAGATTGAGACTATTGAGACGCATTTTGGTGGGAAGCTGGTTATGGTTAAAATCCCAGACCACTTCGGCGTTTTTCACTTTGATTTTGGCCACCCAACGCCAGATGGAAGCCCAGTCAAGGTCCGGTTTCGCAATCTCTGTTCTCCCTGGTTGCCCTATGTTAGCGATCAGGTGATTGTAGGTGGCGCGGTGATTCGATACAGTTTACGATGTGAAGATGCCAGCTTTAAGTAGATCGGTGATGGTTGAAAGTGAGGTAGTGAAGTATGGATGCGATGAATGTGTTGCATTAAACCTAGGCTGGGTGATTTGTGGAAGGAGGTTCTTGAGATGTGGCCCCAACCAATAAACAGTTAAAGTTCTCTCAATAGCCTCGGGGTGGATTAAAGATTTGAAAATTTGCCGAGTGAAAAGGGACAGGAAGAATGGAAAACCACCAGCTCCCATAGTTCATGTGAAAGAAATAAATGAATAATATGCTTTCAGTATTTGATGTCCAATTATTTTGTTAACACGGCTTAAACTCTGTGCGTTTTCCCTGAACGAAACCTGTTAGGTAGGTGGTGTTCTGCCGTGTTAGGCCATCTTGTGAAGGACTCAGAAACCAAGCCACTAGCGCACTTGACATTCTACCGGTAGATGGCGTATCCAGAATGTCACAATAGCAGACGGAAAACAACAATGTGACCGTGAGCCGAGAACCAAACGCTGTTTTCATGGGGGGCGGATGGGTGAGTTGGATAAGGCGTCACTTGGTGATCGGGGCACTTCGTGATCCGAGTTCAACTTTCCTGGTGAGCATAGTTGCTCTCACATCCGGGCACGCACCACTACACGGACAGTTCACACCTCTTCCTAACGAAATGATGGTACTTCCATCGCTCTCTTCCACACAAAAATATACACACTACAACATTTACACTGCTCACGGTGTGTAAGGGCCCCTACTATGGCGGCCCGTAAACTGTAACCAGTGGCAACTAGCCATGGCCAGTGGCACCTAAAAACGAATTAAAAAAACGCTGTTTTCATCTTTGCTGGTTTGCTACGATGACCGTTATTTGGAATCAAAGCAATGTAAGATTTTTTGTTTTTGGTTTGTTTGAAGGTTTCCTCATTTTGCGTGACATGGACACCCTTATTTTCGACCAAGATAAAAAAAATTTGAAAATTTGTCGGCTTCTTCATTTTTCGAGACATGGATACCGTGATTTTGGATCAAGGTAATGTAAGACTTATTTGAAAATATGTGGGTTTCATAATTTGTCGTCGCATGATCAAAGAAACTACGTGGTGTTAATGTATTGAATAACATAGGCATGTATTACGTACCCCGGTTAGCTCAATTGGTAGAGCGCGGGACTTTTAATCCTGAGGTCGAGGGTTCAATTCCCTCATCGGGCGTAATTTGAAGAGTTTTCTTTCCAGCGAGTTCTCATTACCGGTGTTTTCGTTAAGTTTGTATGATATTGAAATCATCCGCTAACGCATTAGGGCTCAATACCTCAACGTGGTGGAAGTAATCAGACGAGGTGACCGAGTGGTTAAGGTGATGGACTGCTAATCCATTGTGCATTGCACGCGTGGGTTCGAATCCCATCTTCGTCGGGAAACTTAAACTAGAGGTCAATTTCGATGCCAAAGATGTTTGTCATAGTCAAGTGTACATCTTTGAGAAAACATTGATTGCTGCATTCAATTAAGAAAGCCTCATTTGTTATAAGTGATTCTATGGTGTTTGATCATTTGTTAGCAGTGGTTCTATGGTGTAATGGTTAGCACATCAGACTCTGACTATGACAATCTGAGTTCAAATCTCGGTAGAACCTTTATTATCGTACCGTGGTATTTCTTGTTTTACATGCAGCATTAAGAAACCAACCAGCTCTTACAGAGATTGACTGTTAGTGGAAAAAATTTAGTTACTTTACTTAACACTGCCCCGAGTTAGATTCGAACTCACGACCTCGAGTTTATGAGACTCGCTCGCTGCCTACTGCGCTATCGAGGCATGTATGTATATTCAACACATTCGATCGAGAACCAATCCTATGATACCGTAAACTCTTTACTACCTAAATGAATAAACAACTTAATTTGTTAGCACGCGCAACTAAAATCTGGTGATCTGTACCAAGAGTAGAAACTCCCATAGTTCATGTGAAAGAAATAAATGAATAATATGCTTTCAGTATTTGATGTCCAATTATTTTGTTAACACGGCTTAAACTCTGTGCGTTTTCCCTGAACGAAACCTGTTAGGTAGGTGGTGTTCTGCCGTGTTAGGCCATCTTGTGAAGGACTCAGAAACCAAGCCACTAGCGCACTTGACATTCTACCGGTAGATGGCGTATCCAGAATGTCACAATAGCAGACGGAAAACAACAATGTGACCGTGAGCCGAGAAGCAAACGCTGTTTTCATCTTTGCTGGTTTGCTACGATGACCGTTATTTGGAATCAAAGCAATGTAAGATTTTTTGTTTTTGGTTTGTTTGAAGGTTTCCTCATTTTGCGTGACATGGACACCCTTATTTTCGACCAAGATAAAAAAAATTGGAAAATTTGTCGGCTTCTTCATTTTTCGAGACATGGATACCGTGATTTTGGATCAAGGTAATGTAAGACTTATTTGAAAATATGTGGGTTTCATAATTTGTCGTCGCATGATCAAAGAAACTACGTGGTGTTAATGTATTGAATAACATAGGCATGTATTACGTAGCCCGGTTAGCTCAGTTGGCAGAGCGCGGGACTTTTAATCCTGAGGTCGAGGGTTTAATTCCCTCATCGGGCGTAATTTGAAGAGTTTTCTTTCAAGCCAGTTCTCATTATCGGTGTTTTTGTTAAGTTTGTATGATATTGAAATCATCCGCTAACGCATTAGGTTTCAATACCTCAACGTGGTGGAAGTAATCAGACGAGGTGACCGAGTGGTTAAGGTGATGGACTGCTAATCCATTGTGCATTGCACGCCTGGATTCGAATCCAATCTTCGTCGGGAAACTTAAACTAGAGGTCAATTTCGATGCCAAAGATGTTTGTCATAGTCAAGTGTACATCCTTGAGAATACATTGATTGCTGCATTCAATTAAGAAAGCCTCATTTGTTTTAAGTGATTCTATGGTGTTTGATCATTCGTTAGCAGTGGTTCTATGGTGTAATGGTTAACACTTCAGACTCTGACTCTGATAATTTGAGTTCAAATCTCGGTAGAACCTTTATTATCGTACCGTGGTATTTCTTGTTTTACATGCAGCATTTAGAAACCAACCAGCTCTTACAGAGATTGACTGTGAGTGGAAAAAATTTAATTAGTTTACTTAATACTGCCCCGAGTGAGGTTCGAACTCACGACCTCGAGATTATGAGACTCGCGCGCTGCCTACTGCGCTATCGAGGCATGAATGTATATTAAACACATTCGATCGAGAAACAATCCTATGATACCGTAAACTCTTTACTACCTAAATGAATAAACAACTTAATTTGTTAGCAGGCGCAACTAAAATCTGGTGATCTGTACCAAGAGTAGAAACTCCCATAGTTCATGTGAAAGAAATAAATGAATAATATGTTTTCAGTAGTTGATGTCCAATTATTTTGTTAACACGGCTTAAACTCTGTGCGTTTTTCCTGAACGAAACCTGTTTGGTAGGTGGTGTTCTGCCGTGTTAGGCCATCTTGTGAAGGACTCAGAAACCAAGCCACTAGCACACTTGACCTTCAGCGTGTTAGGCCGACGTGATAACCACTACACTATGGGAACTGAATTATACGAATTGATTGAAACGAAGTTTCAATTAAGACCACATGGAATTGAACGCCCACCGTGGGGCTCGAACCCACGACCCTGAGGTGAAGAGTCTCATGCTCTACCGACTGAGCTAGCCAGGCACATGCTAATGGTTAACGCAAACAGAAACGATCCCAACAATCCATTGAGTATTTCTTCTGTCAAAGGAACGGTGGAGTCCTAAAGAAAAATAACAACTTAAATAAATTTTTTTTTGTGTGTGATTCATACGTTTGATTTCCAGCAAGACATGAAACAGCTGCCTCCACATATGGAAAGGAGGTGGGTTAGACCATGTCAAGTGCGCTATGTCACATTGTGAATTTTCCATATGGTCCCGCACAAGGCTTATAACTAGCTGATTACCACCAGAAGGCTCCCGAAAATGAAGTACACATGTTGTTTTTAGAGTAGTTTTGTTGTTTTGACGATTCAAAATTTCTTTAATTTGCTATTTTACGCGTCCCAAGTTTACTCATCATCAATGAAAGGAGTGCAAA
Organism: Daphnia magna; assembly: GCF_020631705.1. NCBI lineage: Eukaryota > Metazoa > Arthropoda > Branchiopoda > Diplostraca > Daphniidae > Daphnia > Daphnia magna. The sequence continues at coordinate 101,602 of NW_025533150.1, read as the reverse complement.
GTAGCATAACTAATAAAGATAACCATAATCTGTTTAACTGTAGAGTTATCAAGGTTGTACACCACTGATGACTAGGCAACGATGTATACGGAAAAGATACAGATGATTCTTAACCAATCATAAGGAGTCTCTAAGGATAAAAAAGAATATGTAAAAACTCCTATGCTACGCCCCTGGGTGGGAACGAACCACCAGCCTTCTTTTTTTTTTCTTGTAAAATTCTCTTTTATTATCTTTTGTTATCAGCTAATTGGGGCATTAAAACAAACGAAGCAAAAAAAAAAAAAAAATTTTGGTCGCCGGATGCAGATGTTAGCAAAAGGGATGTAGACGAAAATGTGGCAATGTTGGGGACTCTAATAATAAACAAAACAAAAACAAACAAATGCAATGTGTTTTGAGGTGGGATAATACCGTAAAATAAAACAAAACAAAAGTAAACAAAGCAGAAGAATTGGTAGCAGAAGACTTGGTAACAGAAAATATTAACAAAAATATACAAAGGCCATTGATGTTGGGAAAAGGAAATACAACATAAACAAAAATAAACAAAATATACTAAAATTTATGGTAAAGATTAGGTAGGACATAGGGATCTAGGTTGACGAAGGGCTTTCCATAGGCTCTCTACTTCTTCTTGACGTGGGATGCGAAGGTGACTTCTTTCCTTCCAGGTGATGAAGAGGTAAGCAGCCAGTAGAGTGAAAGAAAACTGGAGATTTCCTATTGGTCCAAAATAGCCACGTATCAAATCTTCCTTTGACGAACTGCAGCCCATCTGACGCATAGTTCCTTCCAACCAGCTCCAAACGATGAGGCGTTCAGGACCCTGGTACATCAGATGCTCATCGGTTTCGGGGTCTTCATTGCAGAATGGGCATGTTGCATCCTTGGTGGGGTCCAACCGATGGCATCTGGTCCTGGTAGGGAGAAGTTGCTGGTTGAACAGGAACATGGTCTCTCTGATGTTAGTTGGAAGGGCTGCAGTCTCCTTCCAGATACGTGGCCAATCCAGATTAGGCCTCAGGATCTCCAGCTTTCCCATTGTTGTTTCCTCCAGGATCCAATGATTGTAGGTTTTTCGATGAACCATTGGATTCCCCTGCACCAGAATGGAAGATGCGAAAAGTTGCTTGATTTGATGCAGGGGTTTCTGAAGGTAATAGGGTCTCTTCATGACTGCTACAGGTGTGGTGTTGTCCTTGTAGAGTGGCAATAAGGTTCGGAGAGGAAAGGACATCCAATAACGAAGTAGAGAGCTTTCTGGACTGCTGGGCCCTGTCAGGACTTTGTACAAGGGGCAGAGGAAAAGGGAACGGTAAAAGAGGTATGTGTTGACCATTCCCAGTCCCCCCTCTTTGACAGTACGGAAAATCACGGTTTTTTTCGGCCTTTCTACTTTCCCCATCCATAGAAATTTCATGACAGCCTTCGAAATCTGGTCAGCCATTTTTTTATTACAAGGTAATACCTGTGCAAAGTACACAGTTCCGGAGAGAGCCTTCGACTTAAGGAACATTACCCTCTGGTAAATATTAAACCGTCGACTGGCATTCTCTCGCAGAATACCATTTAAAGAGCTAAATGCATCATTCCAAACCCTACTAGCTGTCTCTACTATGGAATGGGAAAATTTAATTCCTAACAGGGACAATTTTGGCGCTGACACAAGCCACTCAAGAGGCCAAATTGATCTAGAGCTCCAAGTCCCGAGTCCCAGGGCTTTTGTTTTCTCCTTATTCATCCTTGCCTTTGTCCACTGACAGAACATATCAAGGATTTGTCCTGCCCTGGTAAAATCTTCGTCACAAGAAACGAAAATGGTGACGTCATCAACAAAGGCTCTGACAGTGAGTTTTTCATTAAACAATGATATACCCTTGAGAACTCGAGATAAACGCACAAGCAAAGGCTCAATGTATAGAACGAAGAGATGGACAGATAGGGGGCATCCCTGGCAAATCGACTGAATATTGAGGATTGACATTCCTGTTACAGAATACATAGTCTGTAACCAACGGACGAAAGTGGTGGGGTAACCCATAACATCCAGAATCCTCCAGAGGACTTCCCTGTTAACCAGGTCGTAGGCCTTTTCAAAGTCAACTCCAACAATGGCAGCGCCCATACCCCGAATCGAAAAGTTGGAAGAGTCATGACATCCCCAGTCATCAACGAATTGAATGACATCTCTATAAAGACTTAAGTTATCAAAAATCAATCTACCAGGTACCCCACCTTTTTGATGAGGCCCTATGGTAGATGACAGTGTCTGCCTCAATCGTCTCGCTAAGACAGATGCCATGACTTTGTAGTCACAATTCAAAAGAGAAATTGGCCGAAAATTAGAAATTCCACAAAGTCCTGAAGACTTGGGAATTAGCCTGACCGCCGCTTGGCCCTGCGAAGACGCCAGAGATTCCCTTTCTAGGATATGATTAAACATATCCAAGAAATGGGGGGCGATCACGTCCCAAAATTCTACGTAAAACTCGTAAGGAATGCCATCGGTGCCAGGAGACTTGTTTGACTTCATTGCTATTAGAGCAGCTCTAATCTCAAGAAGCGAAATCGGTGCCGTTAGGTTTGGGGTTGGCTTAAAGCAATCTCTTACTCCCTCAAGGAACTCAGTCTCTGCCAGTGTGTCAGGAGGAGGTTGATTTTTAAAAATTTTTGTAAAATTTGAAACAATCTCTGCTGAAATGTCCTCTTTGGTCGATAAGCAAGTGCCATTAGAGGCAATTATTTTATCAATGCGACACTTACGGTAGTTAATTCTGGCTCTATTTACATGAAAAATACTTGCTTCTTCTACCTCTGGGCCCTCGAAGCAGCGGGAACGAATCCCATACCCTTTAAGTGTGCTCTCCTCCCAAGACTTCGAGAATTTCCTCAACTGGTGAAAGGCAACCCAATCAAAGGTGTCTGCTTCGGCCAACTCCTGAATGCAAGACTGATAGAAAAACTTAGTATCTCTTATCAGTCTTGCTCTTTGCCTAGAATAATCTACCGAAATGCGCTTGATACCTGGTTTCAGGACACTCTCCCACCAATTTGCTACATTGCTTTCCCTAAGAGGATGATTAGCAGATTCCTGAATGAAATTAGTTACATATTTCTGATAACCTTCTTCTGACAATATCAAAGTATTTAGTTTCCACAACCCGGCAGAGGATCTGCTACGATTCGGGAGATCGAGATAGCAAGTAAGTGTTGTTTGAACTGACTGATGGTCACTAATCGATAAAGACTGCAAAGAAATATTTAAAAATTTATCTGCAAAAGATCGACTAGCATAAATCCTATCAAGCCTAGAAGAACCCGAATGGTAATGGAAAGTGTGACCTGGTTCACTATGATTTAGCTTTTTCCAGATGTCTACCAGATCGAGACCAGTAACCATCTCCTTTAAAGCACAGCTAACGACACTACTGGGGATAGGGAAGGACTGGGTATTTGCCCTATCTTGGATGTCGTCAACGCAGTTAAAATCGCCCATCAACACGAAGGGCAGTCGAGTGGTAACTGAGTAGGCAGGAACGGTTTGTCGAAGAAAAGTGTTTCTCTCGTTCTTAGCCTGTTTACCTGACGGGGCATAAATATTAATAAACGTAAAACATTTTACGTCGATAGAGATAAGCCTTCCATCAGGTTCAAGAAGCAATCGAGAATATTCCAGACCATGCTTAATGAGAATGGCTGTTCCGTTTTTGTTGGGACCGACATTTGCTAGCAAGTGGTAACAGCTTTCAATAATTGGACAAGAATGAAAGGCTACCTCTTGAAGTCCAACGATATCTAGATTACCGTCCCTGCAGAAATTTAAAAGAATTTGACGTCGCTCGACTGACCTAATACCTCCAATGTTGATAGAAGCGATTTTTAGTCTTGAAGTCATTTGTTAGGTTTTTATGAGTCGGGGAATGCCTGAAGAAGGTTTAGAATTCTGGGCCGTCAAAGTAGGTTTGAAGCGTTTGTTTCGTGGTACCGTGGGAATTCTCAGGGGGTCCTTTGTTTTGTCAGGTCCCATGGTCTCAATTTCCCCCATGTCGGGTTCCATCGATTCCATTATAATTGTCATTGGTTCTTGGTCTTGTGTCTCTGTGTCAGGGGCTGTCATTTGGGATTTCATAATTGGTTTCGAAGGGTTGTCTTCAGAAGGTACAGTCAAGGAACTGGTAAGAGTGCTACATTCCATGGTTTCAGTTTCCAAATTTTGAGTCCCTCCTGAGGGTGAATCTTGCAATTCACCCTCCAAAGGTACCTTGGAAACCATGGAATGTTTAGCTAAGGGAATTACTACGGGATTCTGTTTAATGGTCTCTGTCTTTTTAGTCATTTTGGGAACAGGTTTTTGGACAATGGTGGGTTCCTGGTTTCGTTTTAATGTCGGGCAGTTGTAGCTAAAGTGGGTCTCATCGTCACAAAGTCTGCAAGTAGGCTTTTGTCCGTCATACTTTACCATGGCACGATAACTGTCGATTGTAATGTATGACGGAATGTTTTTCGTCACCGTCATTCGTACAATCATCCAAGTGGCAAGGACAAGGTATAAAACTTCATCCTCTGCCACCCGATAGCGTTCCCACCGAGCTTCAATTACATTCCCAAAGTTCTTTAGACGTGTCTGAACTACTCCCAAGTCTAGATTCTGTGGAATCCCTGCAATTCGAACAAATTTCTCTTGGATATTGCTATCCCTTATGACTACGCCAACTTCTTTCCCCTCCAATTCGGTCCTGACGATACCACTGTGTTGGGACAAAAAACTTGAGGTGTATGCCTCTGATGTAAACGTAATTCTAGCGACCTGGTTTCTCGTATCTAGCACAGCAACTAGGCCTAAGAGATCCTGTGGCTCAACCTTCAAACTACGCACGAAACCATGAACTGTACGCATACTCAATCTCGGGAATTGAACCCCAAAATCAATATCTACACTATTGAGCCACTTGGCAGCCATTGTCCCCTAGACAATGTAAACAAACTGCCAAAAGGGGGGAGGGGAAGGTCCCCACACACGTAAAAAAACACACAAATCAAACAATTTGGGGCCTGGCTGAATACTCCCATCAGAAAAGGAAATGTCTTCCCCAGGGTTTGAAACCGAACACAGCTCGGTTGCATCCATCTCTTCTTCCACATCTTTATCCATCTGATCTATCATGGGTGGAATAGATGGTACTCCAGGTGCAATTGTATCGAGTGGCACATCGTCCCCCCCCCCGAAAGGGTGGGAAAAAAATGGTGTCCACACCCGGTATCGAAACTGAAACCTCTCGAGTCGGAGATCCGAGTTCATCCAAACGAGCTACACCGGTTTCTATTTCCTCGGCTTCCTCGACGAGGGAATGGGAAGAGGCAGTACGACTCCTTTTTTTTATTGTTTTTGTTGGTCGCGGAATTCCCTCGTCTCTTTCATTTTCTTTTTCCTTACCGAATAAGACGCCACAGACGAATCCACACAGCCAGTGTCTTCAGCGTCAGAATCGGTGTCAGAAAGAGACTCAGCTTCATCGGGTTTCGAAATTGGATCCTCCGAAGCTTTATCAAAAACGACTACAGTCGACATCGTTGACCTCTGGGCTAACTCGGGAAATGAATCAGCGTCAACAGTTGGAGCAATTGGCATTTTCAAGCCACCAGTCGGCCCTGTCTCCTGGGGCTTCCTAACAATTTTAACTGTCCCACGATTTGTTAGTACACTACTATAGCTACGTGTTCCCATTGAGCCTTTTAAAATGGTGCTGGGGTGGTTAAACTACGGGGTTGCTTGGGGCAATTAGCTAAGACATGGGTGGGAGAATCACACATGCGCCATGTGTGTATTTGTCCTGCATAAGACACCATTAGTGGATCCTTGTAGCTTCCAAAGGTTATAAAAGATGGGATGCTCTTGTGGATCTCCATATCCACATTAACAACTCCAGTCTTTATCCCGTTCCACCTTGGAAGTGACCTATCCTGATACGTGTCCCAAAACACCCGAGAAATCACTCCAAACTCGCGCAATCTCTTGTTTAGCAGGCTAAGGTCATCATCGAATTTGAAATGTTGAATTCTAACGGGTACGAGGTTAACTGACCTATCTCTAACTCGAATTCGGACCTCCTTGCCACTAATGACTACAGATTCTTTTGCACTAAATTTATTCAAGAATTCAATATGGTCTTTGACGGTCTTGAACCCAATTCGGAAAACGCAAAAGGCTCGCCCTGGTAGGCGAGAAACAGCATCAATGATGCTGTCAGATTCATTACTATCATGCTCGAAACATTCGTAGAATTCATGCCTGGTCACTTCAGTATTACCAAAAAAAAATTTCGGCAGTACGTTGGCAGACGTCTGGGGATTCCGTTCCCATTTAACCCACAACAAAGGGGCATAGTGTTCTCATAGTGTAGCGGTTATCACGTCGGCCTCACACGCTGAAGGTCCTCAGTTCGATCCTGGGTGAGAACAGTCGGTTTTTGAAGTTTATCAATTTCACTGCAATCTGCGTGTCTGAGTAGTAACCAAAGGGCATGCCAAGTGGGGAGTCGGGTGAATTTTCCATATGGTCCCGCACAAGGCTTATAACTAGCTGATTACCACCAGAAGGCTCCCGAAAATGAAGTACACATGTTGTTTTTAGAGTAGTTTTGTTGTTTTGACGATTCAAAATTCCTTTAATTTGCTATTTTACGCATCCCAAGTTTACTCATCATCAATGAAAGGAGTGCAAAGTAGCATAACTAATAAAGATAACCATAATCTGTTTAACTGTAGAGTTATCATGGTTGTACACCACTGATGACTAGGCAACGATGTATACGGAAAAGATACAGATGATTCTTAACCTATCATAAGGAGTCTCTAAGGATAAAAAAGAATATGTAAAAACTCCTATGCTACGCCCTTGGGTGGGATCGAACCACCAGCCTTCCGGTTAACAGCCGAACGCGCTACCCAATTGCGCCACAAAGGCATCTGAATTAATTGGGGGAGACGGAAACTTTGTGCTTCTTTACGACTGAGAGAAACGTAATGTGTTCATTCTCCAACCCTTTTGGTTATCCCAGAAACAACAATTGGGCACCATTTATCTAGTTTATGCTGCTACTGTCAGTGACAGGATACAAATGTTTAGTAAATTAAACCGGAAACAGACGGCTTCTTCCAGACGTCAGATGGCGCTGATGTTTTTAAATATTTTTTCCCTTCGGTACCACCATCAAGTTTACCAGGAGTAGAAATGGAAGTACTCTTCTCACGGAAGAAATTGAGCTACACTCGTTCTGCTCCAGAGATGGCGTCGCGGCTGGTAAGTTCCAAACTAACAAATATTTTAGGTTTTATCGAATCAAATAATTTACATTTTATTCGTATCACTGAGACGAATCCAATGCTCATTTGGGAAATATTCGTTTACAATTCATCGTTGGAGAAATTTAGGGTAAAAGTTTGTATCACGTGATCTACCTTATGGACACGTGTGATAAAGAGGAAGGGCTAGTTCGGAAACGTTTACTTTCATTACCTTAACCCTTGAATCTTTGCTTTCTTTCTCTCATTCCCTCTCTTCAGAAATTCCAATTAACCAGCCGCAAACGCCATCTCTGGAGCTTAACACGCGTAGCTCAACTGATTCTGCAGCCGTTACTACTCCCGATATACATCATGGTCTAACCCACCTCCTTTCCATATGTGGAGGCAGCTGTTTCATGTCTTGCTGGAAATCAAACGTATGAATCACACACAAAAAAAATTTATTTAAGTTGTTATTTTTCTTTAGGACTCCACCGTTCCTTTGACAGAAGAAATACTCAATGGATTGTTGGAATCGTTTCTGTTTGCGTTAACCATTAACATGTGCCTGGCTAGCTCAGTCGGTAGAGCATGAGACTCTTAATCTCAGGGTCGTGGGTTCGAGCCCCACGTTGGAGGTTCAATTCCATGTGTTCGTAATCGAAACTTGGTTTCAATCAATGCATATAATTCAGTTTCCATAGTGTAGTGGTTATCCCGTCGGCCTAACACGCTGAAGGTCCTCAGTTCAATCCTGGGTGGGAACAAGACATCCTTTGCATACAGTTCTGATGTGGTTATTTATATTGTTAACTTAGATTCGGTTGTAAAACCCTTTTATAAAAAGCATCCTATTGTAATATTCGTGTTCTCATAGTGTAGCGGTTATCACGTCGGCCTCACACGCTGAAGGTCCTCAGTTCGATCCTGGGTGAGAACAGTCGGTTTTTGAAGTTTATCAATTTCACTGCAATCTGCGTGTCTGAGTAGTAACCAAAGGGCACGCCAAGTGGGGAGTCGGGTGAATTTTCCATATGGTCCCGCACAAGGCTTATAACTAGCTGATTACCACCAGAAGGCTCCCGGAAATGAAGTACACATGTTGTTTTTAGAGTTGTTTTGTTGTTTTGACGATTTAAAATTCCTTTAATTTGCTATTTTACGCGTCCCAAGTTTACTCATCATCAATGAAAGGAGTGCAAAGTAGCATAACTAATAAAGATAACCATAATCTGTTTAACTGTAGAGTTATCATGGTTGTACACCACTGATGACTAGGCAACGATGTATACGGAAAAGATACAGATGATTCTTAACCTATCATAAGGAGTCTCTAAGGATAAAAAAGAATATGTAAAAACTCCTATGCTACGCCCCTGGGTGGGATCAAACCACCAGCCTTCCGGTTTTTTTTTTATTTTTAAACGATTTATTGTCACAAGTAAGATTTAAATTGTTTTACAGATACGTTGGGGCATTTGTGGCATTTGTGACATAAGTTGCATGTTGTGGCAAAGGAGGAAAATTACAGTGAACTAATTACATTTCGAGGCGGAATTGATGGAGGACAAATGATTTTGGTGGAGATGAAGATTAACAATATGATATCTGGAAGGATGGGGGGGTTCCAAGAGATAATAATTATGATGGGAGAAACTTGTTGTATGAAGGAAAGAAGGTATCTGTGGAGAAAGTTTTGTAGGAATATTTAGGGTTTAGAAGGTGACGTCTGTGGAGAGTTTATGAATGAAGGAGGCGTGACCAGAGAGACTGTATTTCCTTTATGGCTGGGGTGAAGTTTTGGCTGCGGCCAGTCCAGACGGTGATTTTGTAGGATTGGATGAGGGCCAGTATTTTCTTTTTATTGGGCCCATTTCCAACGTCTCCATTGATTGCTGATTTCAATGGTTTTAGACATCCGAGTTTTGTCAATTGAATACGGAGCCATAAACTGATGTCAACTTTCTCTTTACAAAGTAACATTAGATGGTCGTCAGTTTCTTGGCCAGCATTGCATAGAAGGCATTGGTCGTTGTTTGAAAGATTGAGACTATTGAGAAGCATTTGGGTGGGAAGCTGGTTATGGTTAAAATCCCAGACCACTTCGGCGTTTTTCCCTTTGATTTTGGCCACCCAACGCCAGATGGAAGCCCAGTCAAGGTCCGGTTTCGCAATCTCTGTTCTCCCTGGTTGCCCTATGTTAGCGATCAGGTGATTGTAGGTGGCGCGGTGATTCGATACAGTTGACGATGTGAAGATGCCAGCTTTAAGTAGATCGGTGATGGTTGAAAGTGAGGTAGTGAAGTATGGATGCGATGAATGTGTTGCATTAAACCTAGGCTGGGTGATTTGTGGAAGGAGGTTCTTGAGATGTGGCCCCAACCAATAAACACTTGCAGTTCTCTCAATAGCCTCGGGGTGGATAAAAGATTAGAAAATTTGCCGAGTGAAAAGGGACAGGAAGAATGGAAAAAGTAAAGTTACACCAAGCCCACCTTGAAGCCGGGGGCGGATCAAAACATTTAGGGGTGGGTGCTCTCTTCGTTGTGCCCAAAGGAATTTGTTGCATTTTTGTTGGAGGAGAAGGGCTTGGGTTTTGTTGCAGGGAAGTACGTGGGCTATATGAACAAGTTGTGACAAAACATGTTGTTTAATGAAAAGGATGCGACCATAAAAAGTGAAATGACGGTGTGTGTTTTTGATGAGAATATTTTGGATGATGTTGAGCTGTCTTTGCCAATTGTCTTTAACTGTTTTTTTTGTTTCGGAAGAAAAAGTAATTCCGAGAACTTTTAATTCATCTACTTGAGTTATCCAATCATATGGCCATTTATTTTTAGGATATGATTGTTTTAAATTGCCTCTATGGGGAATCGAACTCTTAACCTCAGCAACCCCAGCCGACGCCGCTGCCCACTGTGTCACTACGGGTCGTTGAGTTTTATGTATGGTCCAGATGCCTAGACCAAGTAATTTTGTCTTCCCCTTGTTAATACGTGCATTTGTCCAGGCACAAAATTCCAGAATAATCTCGCATGCACGACGTACATCTTTCATTGATGAGGCAAAACTACAAGATCATCTACATATGCACGAACTTGGATGCGTTTTCCGTAGTGTTCAATTCCGTCAATACCCCTAGACAAGCAAACTAAAAGCGGTTCAATATAGAGGGCAAACAGATGGACTGACAGAGGGCACCCCTGTCGCACGGATTGTGCATTGTCCACAGTACCGACTATGTCATTACCGTTCAATGGGCATAGTTCAGTTATACTGTACAGTGTTTTTAACCAATCAACAAACAGGGGAGGGTAGCCCATGGCTGTCATCACTTCCCACAGTACGTCTCGGTTGACAAGGTCATATGCTTTCTCCAAATCGTACGCGATAATGGCGGCCGGTTTGAGGGAAGATACTTCTTTTGATTTACGGCCTGTATTATCAATGACATCTCGAATTAAACACAAGCTGTCAAAGATATAGCGGCCGGGTACACCACCTTTTTGATGTGAATCTAGAGAGTTTTGAAGAGAATTTCTCAGACGAAAAGCCAATACTGACGCGATTAACTTGTAATCGGTATTTAACAATGAAATTGGCCGGTAATCTGTGATTTTACTCAGGGCTGGGATTTTTGGGACTAATCTAATAGCTGCCCTTCCCTGCGACGGTTGAAGTTTTCTTTTGTCGAGGACACAAATCATCATCTCTAGAAAATGAACACAAATAACATCCCAGAATTTTAAATAAAACTCAAAGGGAATGCCATCTGTACCTGGGGCCTTGTTCTTTTTAGTTGCCCTAAGTGCGTTGTTAATTTCCTCTACTGTAAATGGAGACACTAGAAGATTGTCACTCTCCGGGATCGAACCTAGTACTCCTCGATCGAACGCTTGAGCGTTTAACGACTGAGCTACTACTGATAGACCCGGGTCGTTTTTAGTGGGTTTTGTGCGGTTAAGTGCACCTCTAATCCCTTCTATAAATTTTCCAGCTAAATGGGTATTAGGGGCGGGCTGGTTCTGAAAGATTCCACTGAAATGTTTAATTATTTCTAGGTTAATTTGCTCAGATTGGGTAATTTTACAGTTATCATTAGTTTTGAGTTGGGTGATCAGAGACTTCTGGAAATTACTCGTTGACTTGTTCATATGAAAGGTAGATGTCTCTTCTTCGGCTGTACTCTGAACGCGTGAACGTATTGCAAATCCCCTCAATGCTTCTCGCTCCCAGGCTAGAAACTCACGTTTCAACTCCATGTAGCGCGCATGATTGAGATTTGCATTGTTCACGGTTTCTTTTAGTTGATGTTGGAGTAATTTCCGTTTGACTCTCTGGTCACAGATTCTCTTTTTACAATAATTAATTGATAAACGCCTGAGGCCAGGTTTGAAAATGTTCTCCCACCAGTGGTCAACGTTTCCAATACGGGATGTATGTTGGGACATTTCTTCAATAAAGACATGCACCAATTTTATATATTCTTCCTCCTCGAGGATTGATGTGTTAAGTTTCCATAAAACCCTTGACTTGTTTCTCACTACACGAGGAGGGGTGGTACTGTTTATATACCCTACGATTTGTCTGTGATCCCCGAGTGGTAACTCGTGCAAATGGATATCAGAAAATTTTACGTGGTGCTGACAATAAATTCGGTCTAATCTAGCCTGGCTAGTCGCACAAAAGTACGTCCAACAAGGTTCATTTTTCCGAATATCTCTCCAGACATCTGTTAATGAAAGGGCTTTTACTAAATCTCGGAGGGGTTCTAGTAGTGCTAGTCTAATTTTAGGTGGTGTTGTCTTGCTACTTTTCCGGTCATCGATCTCGTCAACGGCATTAAAATCTCCCAATATAATTGCTGGTGCCTTATACTAGGCAACATAAGCCGGAATAGTTTCCCGGAGGAAAGAATCCCTATCAGTTTTATTTTGGTCACCAGATGGGGCGTAAATACACACAAAAGCAAAACCCTTTACTTCCATGGCTATCAACCTCCCCTCCGGTTCAAACAAAATGTTGTTGACGCTCAGGCCGTGTCGTACTAGGATGGCTGTCCCATGTTTTCTAGGGCCGAGGTTTGTGTGCATCTGGTAATGGTTAGTAAATACGGTGTTATAGTGGAAAACTACTTCTTGCAAACATATAATATCAAGTTTTTGATGTAAAAAGAAATTGAGCATTATTTGAAGTTTGTCAGGTGACGATATTCTGTTGATATTATATGTCGCGATGTTAATGTTTGATCATTTGTTAACATTGGTTATATGGTGTAACGGTTAGCACTTCTGACTCTTACAATCTGAGTTCAAATCTCGGTAGAACCTTTATTATCGTACCGTGGTATTTCTTGTTTTACATGCAGCATTTAGAAACCAACCAGCTCTTACAGAGATTGACTGTTAGTGGAAAAAATTTAGTTACTTTACTTAACACTGCCCCGATTGAGGTTCGAACTCACGACCTCGAGATTATGAGACTCGCGCGCTGCCTACTGCGCTATCGAGGCATGTATATATATTCAACACATTCGATCGAGAAACAATCCTATGATACCGGTAACTCTTTACTACCTAAATGAATAAACAACTGTTCCGCGTCAGTTGCGGCCGGATTGGCCACATGATCATCTTCTTCTACGTCAGCTGGATCGATCGGAAGCAATGGGAATGGAGCCGGATCGGGTGGATTTGGAAATTGCGGAGCAGTTGCTTCAGCTTTCTCCGGATTCAATACACCGTCTGCGATCTCCACATCTTCCGGTTGATCTTCTCTCAGTTCTACGGGATACAAACATTGAATGGCTCGGGTTAATAAATTACCGGATGGGAACTTGACGATCGCGGATCGGACTAAGCCGTCGCAGCTGGGGAGTAATTCCTTAACTACTCCCGTCTCCCACATGAGTCGTTTGGAAAGTTTGTCGTGGATTACGACAACTTCTCCGACGCGGATTTTTCTACCCGACGCTCCCTTTGCGTGAAAATTATCCAGCTGTATCAGGTAATCGGAGACGAACCGCGAGCACAAGTTGCTGACGTAGTCACGCCTGTTCTGATCCATTTTCTTAAGTAGTTCACTTGTTGAATCGGGAGCCAATAGGTTGACTGCTGGCTCCGGCGTAGCACAAGTTGAACGACGATTGTTGAGAAACTGATTCGGAGTGATCGGGAGCGGATCGTCCACTCCTTCGCCAATGTTGTTCAACGGTCTCGCGTTAATCACACTTTCCGTTTCGATTAAACTCACTTCCAGCTCGTCGTACGCGAGACATGCGCGCCCGTTGGATCGTCTCAAAAGATCTTTCGTGATCCTCACCATCCTCTCCCAAAATCCGCCCCACCATGGAGCGAGGCTAACAGAGAAGATCCAGCTGGTTCTTCTCATGGCGAGGAGGTCGTGAACGGATCGAATGTTTTTAAGATATCGAGACACACAGCGGAATGTTTGGGCGTTGTCACTGTACATCACTGACACTGGGCCTCTTCTGGCGGAGAATCGACGGAAAGCTAACAGAAAGGAGCGAGCCGTCATGTCCTTGGTTAACTCCAGATGAATCGCTCTCGTCACGGCACAAGTAAAGATGCACATGTAACTTTTGGGTTGCTTTTTGTTGACTTGTTGTGTCGGATCCGGTTGGTCGCCATCGTCTTCTTCTTCGGGAGCTTCTTCGGTGGGAAGCTCCGCTGCATCCGGGTTCTCTTCTTCTGGTGGAGGTTCCGGAATGACTTGTTCGACGGATGGCGCCGACTTGGATTTCCTTTTCGGAGTCGCGTTTTTGTAGTACAGCGGGCCAGCGAAATCGGTTTCGGTTATTTCGAATGCCCTGGCATCGCGGAGTCGGTTGGCTGGTAGCGGCGCTGCTATTTGTCGGAAAGGAGGTGAAGTCAGCTTCTGGCACTTCACACAGGCGAACCAAACGTTTCTCACTTGTTGGCGTCCTTTCACGATCCAATATTTTTCTTTCAGTTCTGACAGTGTCGTCTTTACTCCTGTGTGTGAATTAAATACATGTTTGTTAGTTATTAGCATTTTTACAACAGGATGGTTTGCTGGGAGAAGGATCGGTGGTTGAATGTCTCGATCCCTGAGGGCGAGCCCCACTCTTCCAGTGACTCGGATGAGTCGATCTCGATTGTCCAAGACCGGTCGGAGCGATGCGATTTTCTCCTTTGGGTGAATCTGCAGTCCGAGCTGGAGTGTCCGAAAAGCTTTGGGATAGCGTTCTATTTGGAGCTGTCTGCAGATGGCTAACTCCGCTTCGTTCAGCTCTTCGGTGACTATCTTGTCGATCGTTATTTCTTTTTCGGCGACTGTAATGACTTCTTTTAGTTCAAGTCCTGGGTCGCGCGTTCTTTTCTTCATACGGTTGAGTGCTCTGAGGACCCAGGCTGTTCTGAAAAGTAGTTTTGTCCATGTAGAGGTCTTGTCGAGGTACCATTCAATCGGCTGGGCTGTTTCGACTGCTGCAAAGGAGACAGTTGCCGTTTTCTTTGTCTCCTCTTCCTCGATTTTCTCTTGAGTTTCGGTGGAGTGGTTTTCTGGAGAATTCGGCCATTCGCTTTCTCCTTCTGTCAGCCAGGCTGGTCCGTGCCACCAAAGTTTCAATTCCACCAGCGCATGCGCTGGCGCCCCCCCGCGAAGCGAGATCGGCTGGATTCTCCAATCCGGGGCAATGTCTCCACCAATCCGCGTTGGAAAATTTTCTGATGGTTTCCACCTGGTTTCGCACGAATGGTCTCCAACGATAAGGATCTCCTCGTATCCATCCAAGTGTGACGAGGGAGTCTGTCCAGTAAGTCGTTTTCCATGACTCGGTGTGAAGGGAGGTTCGGATTTTCTCTCCTAAACGAATTGCTAACAAAGAGCTTAGTAGTTCGAGTCTGGGTAACGTTACTTTCTTTTTTGGGAGAGGTGCCACTCTGGTTTTGCTTGCAAGGAGGATGGTGTAAGGAATTCCGTTCTCCAGTCGGAGCCGTGCGTAGGCTACTGCTCCGTAGGCTGCTTCTGATGCATCGCCGAACACGTGAATTTCTGCGGAGACGATGGAAGTTTTTGAATATCCAATCCATCGTGGGATCTCCAAATGATGTAGATCCTTCAGGCCTTTCATGATGCTGCTCCAGGTGTTCTTCACTTCGGGTGTGGCGTCATCGTCCCAATCTATGTCTCCTTCCCAAAGTTTTTGATAAATTATTTTTAAAAGTAAGACTGTAGGAGCTAGGAAACCAATTGGGTCGAATATCCTTGCTGATATGCTCAGAATTTTTCTTTTGGTGATTTTTTCTCCTATCTGCACGGCTCCTTCCATTATAGATGTAGGGTCAAATTTAAATGAATCGGAGCTCGTGTCCCATCTAAGACCCAGTGCCTTTTGCTGGCCGTCTATTGTGGGTGAAAGAATTCCGACAATCTGGTTCGACATTTCTTTTTCGGTGAGAAAGTCATGGAGCTGCTTGTTGTTTGTTGCCCAGCTCCTCATGTTGAGTTGGGCCTCTGAGAATAACGTGACGGTTTCTTCTACCGTAGTTATGGCTGTTGGCACGTTGTCTGCTCCTCCGAGGTAGTCGTCTACGTAAAGCTGCTCTTCTATCTGCTCGACTGTCGTAGAAAATCTAGATTTGACTGAGAGCAAATGTTTGTTAATAGTGACTCTTAAAAGGAATGGACTTGAGCTTAGCCCAAATGGAACTCTTTTCCATTTGTACGCGATGAAATCGGAGTTGGGTTCTTCCGGTTTTCTTGGCCATAAAAATCTGACAGCTTCAGCGTCTTCGGGCTGCAGCGCGATGTTCAGAAAGGCCTTTTCGATATCCGCAATCCAGGCGATCCGGTTCATCCGGAAGCGCATTAAGACCGAGAGGAGATCAGGATTAAGATTTGGTCCGGTCTCCAGAACATCGTTGAGGCTCGGTCCATATTTGGATCTTGCGGCGCCGTCGAAAACTGGTCGGATTTTTGTGGTGGCCTTGTCTGTTCGGTAGACTGGATGATGCGGTAGATAAGTGTGGAGGCCATCGTAATTGAAATCAGCCTGTTCTACAAATCCGTTTGCTATGAGTTGTTCGATTTCTTTTGTGTAGTTGGCCAAGTCGACTGGAGATTTTCGGAGCTTGTGCAGCATGCTTCTCAGTCTTACTGCTGCCATCTGGTGGTTGATTTCCAGTCTCCATCTGTCAGTCGTCCATGGTATTGGCGTGCAATATCTTCCGTCTTCAAATCGCGTGATTTCTTCGCAGAAGGAGCGGAATTGATCGTCCTTCTCCACAGCAACGCAGTCGTTTAAGTTCGCGAAATTTTCTAGACGCCAAAATAACGACATATCAAAATTTAACTTCTCCATTTCAAACCTTTTACTTTCTTTTGTTGAGTCGAAAAAGCAGATTTGTTCAGAATTTTCTGGTAGTGGAAGGAGACTGGAATTTCCTGTCTCCCTGCTTTCCGACTTGTTTGATTGGATGCTGTTAAAAATTTCTGATGGCTGTGAGGTGATCTGTGGTAGAGAGCAATTTGAATTGATTAGTAGTTGACTGACAATTGATTGACTTTGCTTCGATGTTGTTTCTTGGGATGGACCGCCGATGACCTTTCCAAGTTTCGAACTGTAGGCTCTGAGTCCGCACGGGCTTGTAATTGCTGGCTCGTTGAACATGATGTTGAACATTTGGTCCATTCCAACAAGAATTCTGACGTCCTCGTCTCCTCCTTCACGTTCGAAGCAGTCGTCTGCCAAATTTTCATTTTCCAACCACAGCTTTCTTGCAAATTCTGTAGTTTGGTACGGGCCGGTGCTTCCTACTTTGTCGGTTGCCTCCAAAGCTTCTATGCGCACCGTTGGGGCTCCTGGCCAGGTGCCCCGCACCGTCATTTCGACCACGTTGTGAGTTTCTGCTGGAGGGGCCTCTGTCTGGCGGAAGGCCCTGGTCGCGATTTGTTCCACCTGGATTATCTTCAGTTGAAGTTCTCTTGAAATCTGCTTTTTAATCCATGTTCTATGGCTGCCGTCGTCGAGGAAGAGAATTGCTCGGATCTTCTTTGCGTATGGGCCTAAAATGTAAGCGGTTGCTGTTTTGAGAATAATCTCACCAAAGGAGCTTGCGCACGCTGTAGTTGAGCTGCTTCCAGCGGCCGGTTTATTTGGAATTATAGTTGAGGATCCGAATCTGGTATCTTTCTCGGCACACAAGGATGTGTGGTGCTTTGCTCGGCATCGTTGACACCTGCGGGGATTGAAACAAATGGTGGTCACGTGTTGACCGAAACAGTTAGAGCATCTTCTTTCGTTGGTGATGACTTCCTTTTTTTTTTCAGCTCCATTGGGCAATTCGTGGCCCAATGCATCTCCTTGCAGAACACGCAGGGCAGCATTGGCTTTCTTGAAGATGATGCTGTCGCTTCTCTCCTTGGTGGTGGTGGGCTGCCATTTCTTCTTGTTTTGCTTGGATGTTTTGTTTGTGGAGTCGGCTTGCTGCTGACTCCGAGCTGGGAAGCTGTCGGTGTTGTTGCTGGTGTTATTTTTGCCGGTTGCGGAGAATTTTGGGCCGGCTTTGGTGTAGTAGCTCTCAGACGGCTGAGTCGCTCTGCAGCTTCAACTTGCTTTTCGATAAATTTTAACACTTGATCAATGTCTGTTACCTTGTTTGTTGCGGATTCGGCCCACTTTGCTTGAAGTTTGAGTGGGATCGAGCGTAAAATGCTTGATCCAAGGAGGTATCCGTGGCTCGTTCTTGCAACTCCCAGTGTCTCCAACGCATTGATATGTGACTGGATAGTCAGCTGGAAGCACCTGAGCGCCGCGGCATCAGCTATGTCTTTCACTGGTTGCAGCGTGGCTAATTTGTGGGTGTGGGCCTCGATCAGGACGTCTGGTTTGCCGTACATCGCCTTCAGTAGATTCACTGCAACGGTGTAGTTGGCGTCTGTCAGCTCCAGGTTCTCCACGCACAGCTGTGCTTCACCTTTCAAGTAGTCTTTAAGATATCCAAATTTTTGAACTGCCGGAATGGCTGATTCATGGACGGCTGCGTTGTAACCTTCCCAGAAGGCCGTCCATTCGAGCACGTCCCCTTTGAATGGTTTAATTTGACGTTTTGGGAGCTTAGTCGATGTAACTGCGGCTGGAGCTGCTGGTGCTCCTGGTGCAGCTGCTACTGGAATGGCGGCAATCAGTTGTCGGAACAAGTTCTGTTGATCTTGAAATTCTTGTTGATGGATGATTCTCTCTTGTGCTCTTGCAGCGTCTTGATCGATTTTTTCTTGGGCCCTTATGGCGTCCTGATCGGCCTTTTCTTTGGCCCTGATGGCGTCTTGATCGGCTTTTTGCCGTTTTCTTTCTTCAGCTTCTTTGAGTGCTTTGAATTCATCCTTTTTTCGCCTGACGATCACGTATGCAGCGTTGCACTCATCCTCCAGAGTGATCATGCTTTCGACCTCGGCATCGAATTGTGCACGGGTCGCGTTTAATGTTTCCATGTCTCTGGCGACCACTTCTGAGAGTCGATTGTATTTAGCTTGCATGCTTTTTAGACTGGTTTCAGCTCCTAGCAATATATTGTAGATTGTTAGGTCTATTTGTACGATGTCGTATTGCTGGATGTTGTGGATCCAGCGTCTGACGTGGCCCTTGATGGCCCTCCGGGACGTTTCTTTCGTTGGGGTGGTCATTTTGGGTGTGATTGGAGGAAAGAAAATAGTTATTAATTTGTTTTTGTTTGATTTCTAATTGTTAAGCCTGTTTTTTGTTGTTGTTTGCTTGAGGTGTCTGCTTCCAGTTCTGAGTGCAGCGCCTCTTGCGGTGTTTTTTGATTGAGTTGCTGCTTCAAGTTCTGAGTGCAGCGCCTCTTGCGGTGTTTTTTTATTGAGTTGCTGCTTCAAGTTCTGAGTGCAGCGCCTCTTGTGGTGTTGTTGGAGAGTGGCTGCTTCAAGTTTTGATTGCAGCGCCTCTGCCGTTGTTGTTGGAGAGTGAAAGTTTTTCGTCTCTCCCTTCTCTCAGTAGGTGGCGTGACGAGCGGCGGGTCGGCTAAGTTCTGGCTCGACCCTAGTTCACCTAATCGCCTTCGGAATGCTGTGTTCTGTCTGCTGAGAGAAAAAGAAAAGGGTTTTTGTTATGGAGCTCAGCTGTTGCTTATCTCCCAACTGATGTAAGAAGGCTTTTTTTTTTTTTGATAGTATTAGAGTAAATTTGTGGAAGAAAGACACATCCTGTATTTATAGACGACAAGACGACATTCCTAGAATACAGTGATGTGATTGGAACAATGGAGGGAATCTAATTTTTTTCTTGTTGCTCCGCCAGTCTTCGAATCCAGGCGATCCTGGATTTGGATCGTTCTCTGGGGCTCTCTCTGAAGCTTTTTCTGAGACTCTCTGGCGAGTACATCAGTAGCCCCCTTCCTCTTAATCGGCCTTGCCGTGTTGGCTCTGTTGGTTTAGGTGGTGTCGTGGGAGCTTGTGTCGGCTCTTCAATTGACAGGCTCTCGTAGAGCAACTGCAGAGTCTCGTCCTCCTCGCTGTCCTCACCTCCAACTGCACCTTCTACTCTTTTCTCTTCTCCGCCAACGGCTCCTTCTTCTTCGGCGGCGGCTGCCTGGACTGGTACGTTTGGTTGATGTTGTTTGGGGCCGTGAAACAGCCCCCTGGTGATCCGGAAGTCTTGGGTGGCAGGTGCCGATATCTGTCTGGCGAATTCGGCTCTCTCAGCCGGTGTCGGGAAGTATCGTCTTGGAGGAGGGTCAGCAGCTGCAATTCGATCCAAGACCCGGCGGAGATTTATTTCCCGCTGTTCGGGTGATGGGCCAATGATGATTGGATCGTCCGGACGGGATGGTGGGATGATTGGCCGGTTGCGATATACTTCACTCCGACTTTCACGTTGACCTTCTCTGGTGTTTTTGTATAGTGGCTCCCGGATTGGGCCCGTCCATGGGGCAATCTCTCCTCGTAGGCGGGCCAAGTGCCGCTTTCTTTTCTGTTCGGGCCTAATTTTTGTTGAAAAAAGGGAGCCCTTCTTGGAGCTCCACTAAAGTGGAGCGTTGAGAGAAAAAGAAAGAAAAGGTTAAGTTGTGAAAAATTGATGCAGGAATAAGCAGAGAGAGGAAAAAAGAATTTTCAAATGTTTTTACTTTTAAGAAAGTCAAAAAGGAAAGGGGTGAAATGCTTTTACAGTCGAGTGTGTGTGTGTGTGTGTGAGGCGTTCAGATTTTCTGACGCCTCAGGCGGCCACGCGGTTTCTCAAAAAAAATGGCGATGACGGCTAGACGAAATGTCGAAAAGCACACACACATATACACTTAACTAAATTTTTTGGAAATTTGATTAAAGGGAGAGTTTTAAGTTTGATAGTAAGAGCAGTTTAAGTTGAAAGAGTCAGTGGGTCTTTTGTTGCCAAAGAGACCCGAACGCTTTGCCGAGAGGCGTTCTCGTTTCAGTCAGTTTCACAAAAATATACCGGTTCAAAAAAAAAGAAGGTTCGAAGGACCATGTTCGGCAGGAATCGTGTGTCTAGCGTTACCTTACCGAATTGAGTTGTAAATAATTAAAGTTGATGACACAAGTTTTGAGATTGCGACGCTGACTGTATTGACTGACTTGTTGGATAGATAGATTGAGACAGCCCGGCCCGACCCCCTCCAAAATATGACATTGACACCAGGGGGGGGGGAAGGGCACAAAGTAACAGTACAGTCGGGCGGGTGACAAGGGGCCACCTATCGGGGGCCCCGAAGATCGTATTCCCGTAAATGGGCCGGAATCCTGGTTGTTCGGCCGGATCTCGTCGTCGGCCGTTGGGGACGTCTTTGGTTTCCAACAGTATTTGATGTCCAATTATTTTGTTAACACGGCTTAAACTCTGTGCGTTTTCCCTGAACGAAACCTGTGTAAAGCATCCTCCCTCTCGGGTGAATGACTTTACGGATTAAGACTAATATATTAACACGGAACTCGGAGGCGTTTACCCACAATGATGACAGTGTATTACTAGACTAGGCCATAAAATATAAGGGAGACTACACGCATAAGAAAACGAGAAACTAAAGGGGAAACAAAGTGTAAATGGAGACAACGTAAATTTATCTTACCGTAGTAGCGCGAGCAATACGGCGAATTCAGACACGAAATGGAGACGATTGGATATACAATTCAGATAGGCACTTACGGAAACAGGTAGGTGGAGAAACACTTGTAAGAGAAAACCCTAAGGCAACTTAGGTGTCGAACTAGTGTTGTTGAGGGCAACTGAACGTTTAGCGAGCTGCTAGTTGTCTGATCTTTCTTAGAATTTGGGTTCACCATGAAACCTCGTATCTCGTCAAAGTGGCGTGATGCTGTTGACGCGTCGCTATGTCGCGCGTGCAGCCAATCAGAAAGTGTTTGTTTAATGGCTTGATTGGCGTCACGCGTGCGACCAAATCAAATGCGAGATTACGCACCGCCGCACCGCCGTTTATTGTTTTGCTTTCCGGGCATCACATTCTAACCTTTGAATCATACGCACTAATTCATTTTCACGATCGGTAACACGGTCTTGAATATTGTCACACGAATTGTATTTGGAACAAGAATACACGAATACAACAAGTGATGACTTAAATTCTAGACAATTATTCACTTTTAACTAGTAACAATAAGGGATGACCATACCAAACTCGGAGAGCGTCTGAAGACTCCAGGGAACTACACTTTAACTGAATTTTACGCTGGTATTTATACCGAAATACAATATACGCCCTTTTCCGGAGCGCATGTCTCCGTATCTTCTTTAGTACAGATAAACTTAAGATGAATCATTCCCACGCTCGCAACATAGTCCAACGAGCGGGTGAATCATCTGTGTTAGGAGATAATGTTTACCCCTTTTCACCCGCGACAGGTCCCCCTTCTTCAAGACAGGCGACCCGACTGTACTAATCTACCCGTGATAACGGCTGGAAGGTCACTCTTGTTAACGCTAACTATAACCCCGATAAAAATTGAAAGGGAAAAAAAAAAAATTTGGAACTGATAGGTAATAATTTGATCCGTGAAGGTTATTGAAACTGAATAAAACTCGGGTGCATCCTTTTGCCAGCACAGTAGTTTTTTGGTCTTTGCTGAATACAGGTCCTTTTCTGAAATTCTGGAGAACCGGAGGTATTTCGACGTTGCCGTTGTGCGGTTCGCCGAAATTGTTTTTTGCGACCCTGTGAGCCGTCACTGCCGACTGGATGTGTTAGACCAGAAGCTTTTCGAGGCGCTTCTAATCGATGCCAAGGAAACGGATGCCTGTTTGGACTTCATTCCCTTTGCTGGAGAAGTTTGGGAGCTAGGTGACTTTTACTACAGGTAAGTTTGTTATTTGCTTTGGATATTTTTCTTTTTTTGTTTTTTTTTCTCCCCATCTAGCACGTATCCTGGCTACGCCCGTTATCGTGATCTCTATTCCCACAACTACGCGCGGCTTCTGTGGTGGATGGAGTCGGGTGAGGATGTTTACCCCGAGATCCTGTACTCTAGCGTGGAATCCCGACTGGAGGCTCGCTTGGAGGCGCTGGAGGCGCTGAATTCCTTGCGGTCGGAAGACGCCGCTAACTAATTCTGTGTATCCTGGTATTTTACATGAACTCTTTAATACATTTTGTTTTTTGAAAGAACTTTTTCTACTTTTGTTTTTTCTACTAGGCAATAAGCTAATTATACCCTAGACAATTAATAGGTTGAAAGGACGAGTTTTTTATAGGTTTTGCATCTCTAGTTCTTCCCTCCCGCGGTCTCCGGGTGGTAGACTGACCACATCGAGTTGTTCGTGAGCGGCTAAGCGTTCACTCAGTAAGTGACATTTATAACTCAAAAATACTATTCCTATACTTAGTACTAACATTACTATTATCATTTCATAGGGATATCGGGCGAAGGTTGCATCAGTGTGTTTGTCCACTTCAGCCACGAGGTTATGGATCTGTTCTCCCGTCATTTCCGCTGCCAACCTGGCGCGGTCGTTACGTTGGAGTAATTCGCTTATCATGTCGATGGAGCTTGTATTCCCCCGCGGAATCTCGATGACGATGTGCCGCCTACTGCTGTTGCTGGTCGGATCCTGGGAGAAGACATTGACCGATGGTAGAACCGCAGCTTGTAAATTTGGCGCTTCGATATTTCCCTCCATGCTGGCTGGAAATACCCAGTCCTCCGTTCTCGCTGTACATCCCAAAGGTACCTCAAAGATTCCAACTGCTGGTAATTTAACTGTTCGTAGGGGCGGTTGTCCGACATTGGCTGGGCATGAGAAGACGATGTCGTGTGATTTCGTCGCCGAGAATGCCCATTGGTTCGCTCCAATGTACACCGCTTCGGGTCCTCGCCAGTCTGCAAATTTCTTCCGGCACTGCGTCTTGATTCGTGGGACGTCGTTCATGAAGACCGCTATGGCGCAAGACTTGCGGGCGTTCCTTTTGCTGATGCCCGTATGGAATTTACACAACGGCCGGCCGATCTTGCTGCACTCCCGGAAATCATCTTTGGACAGCTCCAGAAATGTCTCGAGGTCGGCGGCCACTGCAAGAAAGCCGGGTAAGTTGCTGAAGCTCACGCTTTGCGTTCCATTATCTGCAGCTCCTGGCAGGCTTATAACTTGGAATAGTTTGTATTGTTGAGCGTGATCGAAGATAGGAACTTGGATAAATATTCTGAATTGATGTTCCAGTGCTGCTACCGTGACTGTGGCTTCTCGATAAGCGACCCAAAACTCATCGCTGGAAATGGACCATCCTCTAGGTAACTGTCTGTTAACATTTTTTATAACTGCATTGAATCTTGCTGGAGCGATGATTTGTGGTGCTAAATGTCCATTTGCTAATAGGCTGAATCCAATATTGAGGCTGTCAGCGAGTTGGTGTAACCATTGTAGGATCTGGTACATTGCCTCAAAGGTGTCATCTAGCTGGAAGAAGTACTCAAAATGGTCTAATTCAAGTTCTTCCAATTTTGAATTCCCTTCTAAAATTTGCGCCGTAACCGTTTGCAGGTTTGCGAACTGTCCTCGGAGTTCCTTGATCAACTGAGCATTGGCTCTGGATTCCCACAGTGATTCGTTCAGCACGGTAGCTTGTTTTTCCATAATATGTATCATTTCCTTTTGGTTTAGCTTAACCCGTTGCACTTGACCATTTAATTCTTCTAGGTCTTGCTGCGTTGAAACACCAAAAAGCCACTTTAGAGCTGACCCGCCTCCGTCGATGAGACTACGTCGGTTTCTCGGGTTGGTGTTTAGGGCTTCTTTCACGGTCGTTAATTGTTCAGTCACGCTTTCCAGGTCCTTTGTGAAGCTTCTTAATTTGCTGAACATCCTTTTTGCTGCTATTTTCTGAGGTCGAGATCCAGTCAGCCTCCATTTTTCTGCCACTGCTTGCTGCTGGAGAATTTTCTGCTGCAAATAAGCCATTGCTGCTCCGGCCGGTCCTAAATCGAGGTCCGTAACAATTGTCCATGCTGATTCACTGAATGCGACATCTACATGTTCCTTGAAGATTGTATTTTCCCGCAGGATAAGGGCCATGGCCATTGGCGGGCTAGTAATTGTTACCAGGACCATCAGGAATGGGACCAAGCAAGTTAGGTATCTAGCCGGTGGTCTTCTATTACGGATGGGTCTTGTTGTCGGCGTTTCTCCGGCCGGGACAGGAGGTACTACCGTAACGCCGTCTGCTGTGGGATGTGCGGGAAGTGTTCCCTCGTCGTCTGCTACTGTTTGGGGATTGGCCACAACAGGTACATCTTCTGATTCGGCTTCTTTATCTTTTTGTTCTTTTCCAGCGTTTTCCTCTGAATTGCTGGGAGGCATCTCTTGTGGTCGTTGCCACTCTATGGGAATTTCGAAAAATGGCTTCATACGGATGACGTGCACAATATCCGTTTTTCCTCGTCCCGTTGCTGATATTACTTCATAATTCACCGGTGTGGTTTTCCTTAACACTTTAAAAGGTCCTAACCATCGATGTGAAGTTTTTCGGATTTTCCCACTTTTCTGAATGGCTTGTAGACTAGCACTAAATCTCCTGCTCGGAAGGATAACTCCCGGTGAAGTGAGTCATACCTTTCTTTCTGTTTATTTTTTACTTCTTTCATTCTAATTTTCACTATTTCTCTTGCTGTTGATAATTCAACCAATAGGCGATCAGCGTAGTCTAAAGTGGCGTCATCTTCGGTCGGTAATGGATTTGCATCAGCACCCAACTCCAAGTCGATTGGCAATTTCGGCTCGCGTCCATATAGGAGAAAGAATGGGGAGTATCCGGTGGATTCCTGCCTAGCTGTGTTGTACGCGAAGCACACGTACTGCAGGGTCTCGTCCCAATCACGCTGGTCTGTACTAACATACATAGAAATCATCGCTGCTAACGTATGATTCATTCTTTCCACAGCCCCATTCGCTTGAGGATGATAACTGGATGTCGTCTTGTGGTTGGTGTGTAACTTCTTGACCACCGCTTGGGTTAATTCAGCCACGAAGCATTTTCCTCGGTCGGTGATGATTTGTTCTGGAGCTCCATGGCGTAGGAAAATTTGGTTAACGAAGAATTCAGCGACGTCATCTGCTTTGCCGGTTGGCATAGCCTTTAATTTGACCCACTTAGTAAGGTAATCCACTGCAACAATTATCATTTTGTTACCCTTATGAGACAAAGGGAATGGACCTAGCAGATCCATACCCAATTTCTCAAAAGGTCTTTCTACTTTTATGCATTGCAGGAATCCTGGAGGTCGGTCTGGAACTCCTTTTCTTCCTTGACAGCTCACGCAACTCTGAACGTAGCGGGTTATGTCAAGATTCATTTTGGGCCAAAAGAATCTATTGCCAATTTTCTGGAGAGTTCGTTTGATGCCTAAATGGCCGGAAACAATGTCATCGTGAAAAGCTTGCAAAATTTTTTCGCGAAAGTCCGCGGGTACACATAATCTTCTGTAATTTTTTCCACCCTTAAACGTTTCTTTGTAAAGTTTTCTGTTGCACAGCACAAAGTTTTTCACTCTTTTCTTGCCTTCCTGGAGATTCGAGATTTTTTCGTTCCACTCACGATGAGCTCTCTGTTTGCTGACGACTGAATCATCGTCTTCGAGAGAAAGGATGTTCGATGCCTCTGATCCGACAGCTGCAACGATAAAGCAACGGTCATCTTCCATTTCTTCCACCTGCTGAAGTGGGTTTCGTGATAGGCAATCGGCGTTGTCGTGAACCTTTCCACTACGATATACGATAGTTATATCGTACTCCTGCAGTGAAAGACTCCAACGTGCTAGACGTCCAGCGAGGTCCCGTTTGGTCATTAGCCAACACAATGCTTGATGATCAGTAATCACTTTCACTTGGCAGCCCCACACAAAACATCTGAACTTGGTAAGACACCACACTAATGCAAGACACTCTTTTTCCGTGATTGAATAATTCGTTTCTGATTTAGATAGCAATCGGCTTGCGTATGCCACTGGTCTTTCGACTCCATCGATGCGTTGGGCTAACACACCTCCTATTCCAAAACCACAGGCATCTGGTAGAATTTCCATTGGCAAATCGTAGTTTGGATGAGCGAGCACTGGGGCCGATGTAAGTGCTATTTTTAGAGCGTTGAAACTTTTAACTTGATCTACTCCCCAAATGAATGGAATGTCTTTCTTTGTTAGCGATGTGAGCGGGCGTGCAATGGCTGCAAAATTTTGGATGTGACGTCGATAATAGGAGCACAATCCTAGAAAACTTTGCACTCGTTTGATTTGTTTGCTATCGAGTGACCGTCCGCCGGGCATGGGAACTTTTCCACTGCCTTTAATTTTTCAGGGTCCGGGCCAACACCTTCCTGGGTAACGACGTGTCCTAATACTTTTAGGTTATTCTCGGCAAATGAACATTTTGACCATTTCAGTTTCAGATTGGCTTTCGCAAGGCAATCCATCACTGATTGAAGTCGTTCCAAATGTTGTTCAAACGTTGCTGAGTAGACGATGACGTCATCTAGGTACACCAAACACGTCGTCCATCGAAGTCCAGCCAAAATAATATCCATTGCCCGCTGAAAGGTGCCCGGGGCATTGGTCAATCCAAATGGAAGAGCGCGGAACTGATACAATCCATCCGCCGTTATGAACGCTGTCTTTGGTCTATCCCTGCTGGTAACCGGAACCTGATGATATCCGGCTTGAAGATCCATGCTGGAGAAAATTGTAGCGCCCTCCAGGCGGCTCAATGTATCAGCTATCCGAGGCAGTGGATAGGAATCTTTTACGGTAACCGCATTAAGTTTGCGGTAATCCACACAAAAACGCCAAGTTCCATCTTTCTTCTTTACTAGGACTACAGGCGAAGACCAAGGGCTGTCCGAGTGTTCAATTATTCCCTGACGTAGCATTCCCTCCACCTGTGTTTGGATCACTGCTCGTTCTTTCCAGGCACTCTTATAAGGGAGCTGGTGAATTGGAGGGTTAACTCCAGTGTTAATGTCATGCTCCACCAACGTACAGTGTCCCAAATCATCTTCATCAAAGGCAAAACAACTGATGGAATTTCTAAGGATTTTCAACACCTCACTTTTCTGATTTTCATCCAGGTTTTTTCCGATTTTGCTTTTCAAATTATCCAATAATTTTTCTTCTTCTTGACTCACTTCTCCTAAAGCTTCATTAGATTCTTCGGCGTTTTCCCCCTCTTGGAATTCTTCTAATGTACCCAGAGTTACACCTTTTTCCAGCCATACTGATTTGGGGGACAGGTTTGCTACGGGAATATTTTCCAGGTCGTTCTGCACGATGGCGTGTCCCGTAGACAGACTTGTTGTGGCCATAAGCGAATTCGAAGGTTTCAAGACACAAGCACCTTCCATTTTGCTCGACACTTTTGCTGGAACTGGTTTAATTGAATACGCAGGAATTTCCTGACGTTCATTAGACACTAACACGGTGGCTTCTGATTCTTCCTCGGCTGGAAGAGAGATAGCCGCAAGCGGAAAATCACCCATGGTGAGAAGAGGTTTCTCTGCCTGGTAATTAATCCGTATCGATCCAAATTGTGCGAGGAAATCATTTCCCATTAACAGTTCCATTCCTGACATTGCCATAACTATTGCTTTTCCTTTCACCGATCTGTTTTTGTTCGTCACGAGAATTTCGGCTGCTCCAAGGGGCATTACTCGTGATCCATTTGCGAGGATAATTCCAGAACCATCCCATGGCTGCTGAATGAATTGTGTTTTCTTCAATAAATCGGGAGAGATCACTCTCACAGCAGCACCAGTGTCAATTACTGCCGTTGCCTTTACCTCACCACAAAACACAGGTTCTTTAATCAAGTTTGTTCCATCGAAATTTAATAGGTGCTTTTCTTCCTGCTCGTTAGGATCTTGAGTCGCCAAGTTAACTGCTGCGTTCGCCGTTGGCGTCGCTGCCGATGCTCCATCCAGTTTCGGAGCTTTGTAATTTGGAGATTCCGGATTTTTAAAACAGTGCCGGGCGATATGTCCGGACTTCTTGCAATGGAAGCAGCTCGGTTTACCATCAATGGTACGTCCCTTAGGGTTAAAGGATACTTTTGCTTTTCCTTGCTCGTTTTTCTCCTTTGCCATTAATTTCTCACAGGTTTCTTGGATTAATTCGCGCATTGATTTCATAAATTCTGCCTGCTGGTCTGGATAGACGACGGAAAGGTTCGGTAACTGCTCAGGGGGTCTCTGTGATTCCATTGCTGCGTCTTTCCATCCTCTTGCTTCGGACATGAGCGATGCTTCTGTATATGATTTTGCCAGTGTCAAAAATTCTTCACATGTTTTCGGTTTCATCGGAAAGATTTTTCTAAGAAGAGCCGGTCGAAGTCCTCGAAAAAGATGTTCCAATCGGTGTGCTTCCGTCATATTTGGATCGACCATTCTGCAAAGGTTGAGGATTTCGTAATAGTACCTAACGGCTGGTTCATCCATTCCTTGTGTTCTGCTCCTTAGCCTTGTCTCTTGAAAAAGACCGTAGTTATCAGGTTGAAATTCTTTTAAAAACATCGAACGAAGACCGGTAACTGCAGGCGTGGCAGGGTTTCCTCCTGCCGCAGGTTGAGCCGCAACGTCGTTCCAGTCGTTCGGGACTCTTGCGCACAGGAACCAGTTTCTTGCAGTGTCATCCAAGTACATGCTGAAATTGTTACGTTTTTCAGCATCGCCCCATCCATTGTGGGAAGAAATCGTCTCATAACGCTCCATCCATTGGCGCGCATCTTCATCCGGACCACCTCGAAATATAGGCGGGCTGATGAATTTCCTGACAGCTGTCATAGCTTGTCTTTGCTGCTGTATAATATGCCCTGTTGGCAGTATAACTTGTTGTCCGCCTACTGGAACAACTGGATTTGCAGCTCTCAACACGACCTCGGTTTCTGGATCCGAGTTTAAATCTTCAGCCTCGGTTGATTCGCCCTGGCTGTCAGCTTCTTCAATTAGGGGCTCTCTTGAAATGGTACCTTCAAGAGTTTGGGCTTCACCAACAACGGAAGTTCCACTCTCCAATGATGAGTCTGGGGTGAGTAAAGCCTCTTCGGGAGCGCTTGACAGTTCTTGAAGTGGGTGTAATCGTCGGCTGGGGTCTCTTGGACAACTGGGTAGTCGTGGGTTTTTCTTCGTCGGCATCAGCTAACCACAACTGCAGCACGACTTCGTCACTTACTGGTAACGAGCTGCGTTCTTAACAATTGCCACTTAAAGCACGATTTCGTTACTCACGGGTAACGGACTGTATCTCCACCAATTGTCACACGAATTGTATTTGGAACAAGAATACACGAATACAACAAGTGATGACTTAAATTCTAGACAATTATTCACTTTTAACTAGTAACAATAAGGGATGACCATACCAAACTCGGAGAGCGTCTGAAGACTCCAGGGAACTACACTTTAACTGAATTTTACGCTGGTATTTATACCGAAATACAATATACGCCCTTTTCCGGAGCGCATGTCTCCGTATCTTCTTTAGTACAGATAAACTTAAGATGAATCATTCCCACGCTCGCAACATAGTCCAACGAGCGGGTGAATCATCTGTGTTAGGAGATAATGTTTACCCCTTTTCACCCGCGACAATATATTGTTTATTAGCCGCCGCTTTGTCTAAATCTTCAGCGCTAGATGGCGCGGGAGTCTCTACGGTGATTGGCGGAAATTTTTCCATGATGGCCGCCGTTACTAGGGACAATTTTGATTGGCCGACGATGTTAAAGACTGTATAGCAGTGTTGTTGAGTTGGAACGCAATGTGGCTGAGGAGTTAATGGAAATCCAGTTGGCGGCGATCATCCAAAAGACGAAAATATTTTTCATCTCCCAATTTCTTCGTTAGTGTGCCGGTTCCAGATTCAACAATTCGCAATGTATTTTGAGATTTCTGCGTGTACGTTTTGTCCCAAACAAGTGTCAGGTGATTGTGTGATAAGTTACCAGATTTTGCGGAAGCTTTTCCGATAGGTGTCGAGAAATCTTCATCTTCCATTTGTTGATAAAACTGAACTTGTTCGAGCTCACAATTCAGAATTTCCAAATCGATTGTTTGTAACCAGTATCCGACAATTTCCGGATCACGTCCAAAAACATATTTGTTGTCCGATAAAGTCATATGATGTTCACCACACCTTTTATTGTTTATCATATCGTAGCACTCTGATGGCGTCGTATCAATAGAAATTTTGTCCGGCACGATCGCTAATTGGCCGAAAAAGGTCTTTGTAATACGGCGAATGTTTATCCACTGCGCGCAAATAAAACCCGGAAATTTTACCGCGGCACGTTCATCACTGTAAACGGTATATTTCACTTGCACGGTATCGGTATTGTTTGTTTCTGGTTTGCAGTTTGAATCGGAAAATTGAATAATTCCCATATTCTTCGGTTCAGAACAATCGCACACAGTGGTCTCAAATACCTGCGGGTGTAACCCGTAAAAGAATAGCCGCAGTAGGAATCGTAACGAGGACATTTCTACATGTAAAAGTATATGGTAAATGACATAACAAAAAATAAAATCAACAGTATACTGGCCAACTTAGTCTAAGTCATCATGTGGGTTTACTAAGCTAAGATAATCAAATATGAAAAAGAAATAATGGGAAGTAAAAGTAAAAGTAAAAGAGAGAAAACAACAACAACAAAAAATTCTGACGGCTTTTGAAAGGTCAACGATTTCCCGTCGGCTTTTCATCGGCTACGCCACGGTAAAATAATAGAAAAATAGGGGGTGTCGTAATATAACAGTTTTTTATAGTAGAAGGATACAATATTTTTTGAACAAATTTATATCGTTGGAAAAAGGGGAAAGTGAGCTTAATTATCAAAAAGAAAGAATTGAAAAATATTGAATCATGTGGAAATGCTGACGAGAAAGAAACGTTTCAAAGTTTTACGGCGGAACATTTTTCTGCCGTGGAAGGTCATGCGCATATCTCGTTTTTTTTCTAAGTCCAATGCAGGGGAAAAGTGCGAATGAGGGAGAAGAAGAATGGGGAATAAAAATGGAATAGGGGGAGTAGGGAAAGTTGCCTTCGGCAAAAAGGGAACTTAGAATATTTTCAATATTGCTGCGGCGGGGAGCTGCAGTAGGGAAACGAAAGGGAAAGTGAAAAACTTAGCTTATGTTGGGGTGTGTAAGAATGGAATGCGCTAGCGGTGGCGCTGCTTTATGTGTAGTGTATATGGGAAAAGTCTTTGCAGTGATAGTAAAGCTATAGAAAAGCATAGAAGGGAAGTGATATACAGTGGGACTTAGAAAAATTTCAACTGTTTCGTTCGTGTACGAATCTCTAAGAGAAGTGGGAGTTGTTGAATTCAAATCGAGTACATTACTATCAAGGTTTTACTTATTTCTTTTTTCAATACTTTACTTTTTACTATTTCCAATATTGTATTGCTACTGAATAATTGTAACACATGGACTTCTAATAAAATCTACTATTTCTTTAAACTTTTTCCGATAAATGTCTGTTACTTCTATCGTAAAAGACGGAAATATGGGAAGTTATGCAATTTATGGGCTTAATCAGAGAGGGAACAAATCAAATACAAATATTTCAAAAGAATACAGAGGCAAGAAGAAATAACGAATTATTTTATACTTGTTGGACACGAACATTGTTTTATGGTATCACAACATATGACACGACATACGTATGGAAAGAATGTAAGAAGTTCAATAGTCTAATGGAATAATTTTCTTTTCCTTTATTTTTTCTTTTTTTTTCTCGAGAGAACTCATGTAATTTTGTGTTTGTTCGTTTGTTTATTTTTTTTTTCGTTTCTGTTTTTGTGTTTTTTTTTTTGAAGAAATTATTGTTCTCATTTATTTTGTTTTTTTCAAGAGGTTATTGTTCTCAGATTTTTTTTTTCTCTGGAGATTATTGTTCTTAGATGTGTTTTTGTTTTTGTTTTTGTTTTTTTTTGTTTTGTTTGTTTTGTTTTTGTTTTTATTATAATAAAATCATTCGACCATTCCATCAGTAAAGGGAATTGGTTTTCTTCGATATCTTTGCGGGCGTCGTCCGGTAGCATTTTGTTGATCCGGCTTTTCTGCTGACAAATCGTCCGTGATTCTGTTGATGGATTTTCAGACTCGTTAGTGTCGGGTGTTGAGTTGTCATCGGAAATTGGAGTGGAATGACGCTGACTTGTAGCATCGGCGCGTATTTCAGCGGATGGCAACTGATTTTCTGTATTTTGATGAGAAGAAAAGGTGACGTTCTCTTGGCTTAACTTTCGCTGATCAATTTCTTGAGTCGGAAAATTAGTGTCAAATGGGAGGGCGTCACTGTCAAAGGTTTCGTCTGGATTGTCAATGTTGGGGCCGATTTCATTTGTGAAAATATCGGTAGTCTGAGTTGCAATCGATTTGCGGAATCGATTTTCCAAATGCAATGAGTTTTCAATGGATGGACAATCTTCAGTCTATCAAAGCATTGTTTTGTACAAAGGTTTTAAACGATTGATATGGGTACGCTGGCATACATAGGATATATATATACAGTAGATCAGCTATATCTACTGTATTATTGGTATGTACTTTTACAACTCTGTAAGGACCTTTATATTTCGAAGTGAATTTCCTACTGTCACCTTCTTTAACTACACGAATATCTAATAAAACTCTATCTCCTACGACATATTTTCGTTCTTTCGCACGTTTATTATATTGTTCACGCTGACGATTCCGTGCTTTCTCGCTTTCTTCACGGACTCGCTGAAAGCTATAGCGCAATCGATCAGCTAAATTCCCTACATAGTCGGATACAGATTTAAAAGTTTGAGGGGAAGCGTCTAAAAATTTATTAATGGGAATATTCGGGTCTCTACCGTGGACTAAATAATAAGGGGTTTCAAGTGTCGAAGAGTGAACTGAACTACGATAAGCGAATAAAACATCGTCTAACATATTTTCCCAATTTGCATGTTCTCCGTCTTTCAATTCTTTTCTTAACATCGCGGTTAGTGTCCAATTAAACCTTTCTGTCTCTCCATTACTAGCGGGATTGTAGGCCGTTGTCAATCTTTGGTCAATTTTTAATTTCCTACAAAAATAATGGAACAATTTCGACGTGAAATTCGTTCCACGATCGGAAATAATGGCTTTAGGCATACCATGTCTTACAATTATTGTTTATATACACATTCTGCCGTGGTTTGGGCAGTTTGGTCTTTTAGAGCAACTGCTTCCACACAGCGACTAAAATAATCAGTAATAACTAAAATATAACTATTTCCATTAGGCGAAGCGGGAGTAATAGGGCCTAAAAAGTCCACGTCTATTACTTGGAAAGGGGCTTTAGCAATTTCATGGGGGTGCAAAAGTGCTCTATATATGGAAGAAGTGTTAGCTATACAAGTTTCACAAGCTTGACAATATTCTAAAATATCTTTTCTCATTGTAGGCCAATAATAATGATTTTTGACCTTCAAATAGGTTTTATAAAAAGCTAAATGTCCACCCATCGTTGCGTCATGTAATTCTTTTAGCACTAGATGGCGAAGCGATAAGGGCAACACTACTTGACAATTAATTTCGTTACGCTTACTATTTCTGGAAGGCACTTCGTGGCGATAAAGTGCACCTTCTATAATTTCAAAATATTCAATTTCTTTAGCCCATTCTGGTTTAGATTGGCTATTTTCCTCATTGAGTTCTCCTTTCTCTAAATAATTTCTGATGGCTACACAAAGTTCGTCTTCTAGCTGTTTTTCACAAATCAACTTAATATTATTCGGTACCGGTTGTATACTAGCTACTTTTAATCGTGATAAACAATCAGCATTTTGATGGATACGTCCAGGCCTATACTTTAATTCATAATTTGTAGCAGCTAATAGTATAGCCCATCTAACCATCCTAACCTACCGTTATTATCTTTCTGATTTTTCAGCCATTGCAAAGGACGATGGTTACTAATAATTTCAAAGGGTTTATCCAAGATATAATGTCGGAAATGTTTAATTGCATCAATTACGGCTAATGCTTCTTTTTCGGTTGTACTGTATTTCATTTCGGCTTTTGTCAATTGTCTACTAGAGTAGGCTATTGGATGCTCTTGCCCATGCTGCATTTGAGACAGCTCGGCTCCAATTCCATAATCGCATGCGTCAGTAAAAAGCAAAAATTTTTCGTTAAAATTTGGATAAGCGAGGACTGGGGGAGTTACTAGAGAATTGCGTAATTTCTC
The DNA here is from genome assembly GCF_020631705.1 of Daphnia magna. Classification (NCBI taxonomy): domain Eukaryota; kingdom Metazoa; phylum Arthropoda; class Branchiopoda; order Diplostraca; family Daphniidae; genus Daphnia; species Daphnia magna. The sequence continues at coordinate 66,613 of NW_025533150.1, read as the reverse complement.
AAAGGCAACCTGTTCCTCCGTTCCCCAGGCAAAAGGTTTTCTACTTAGATCTTTATGCCTTAATCGAGTTAACGGCTTAGCTATTGAACCGAAATTTTTAATAAATCTTCTATAATATCCAGCAAGTCCAAGAAATGATCTCACATCGTCAACAGAAGTTGGCGTTTTATAATTCCCTATCTTATCAATTTTACCAGGATCGGGTTTAATACCGTCCATTGAAATGACATGACCTAAATAATTTACGGAACGTTTTATAAACTGGCATTTGTTAAGTTTCAATTTTAGATTTGATTCTTTAATAGGGTAAAAATTTCTCTGATGTCTCGTAAGTGATTTTCAAAAGTGTCTGAAAAAATGATGACATCATCCAAATATACTAATGCTTTACTTCCTAAGACGTCTTTTAGTACGTAATTCATTAGTCGTTGGAAAGGGGCTGGTGCATTACACAAACCGAATTCCATTCTTTTAAATTCGTAAAGATTATTTTCTACAACAAAAGCGGTTTTTTCGATATCTGGATCATGAACTTGAATTTGCCAATAGCCGGAAGCTAAATCAAGAGTTGTGAAGAATTTTTTTCCATATAATTTATCTCAAGTTTCGTCAATTCTTGGCATGGGAAAAGAATCTTTCTTTGTTATACCATTTAATTTCCTATAATCGACGCAAAATCTTATTTCTCCATTCTTTTTCTCTACTAATACCACGGGTGAAGCACATGGAGACTGCGAATATCGAATTACATTTGCTTGAAGCATTTCTTGCACTTTGTCTTCTAATAATTTCCTTTGGTTATTTGTTACTCTATATGGGCGTTGTCGAATGGGGTCTCTTCCTTGGGTATCAATTGTGTTTTTAATAAGGTTAGTATTCCTTAGTTCGGAATCTTTTGAAGCAAACAATTCGTGAAAGTCATTTAATAATTTAGAGAGCGGTGCTTGAAATTCAGTGTCGACTTCTGAAATTACAATAGGCTCAGTTATTTCGTTAGGCTTAGCTTCTTCTTTCGTTGATCTAAAGCTATTTTTCCGATGACATGACGAATAATTTCAATTACGCCTAATTTGATGTTTCTTGGGATTTTGACTTGATTTAACGAATGGTTTTCAACTACAATATTATAAGTTCCATCTCCCGATACTTTTCCGATAAATTCTTCAATATAAACTCCTGCCGGCAAATTTTCTACTGGTGTAAATATAAATGCGGTCTTAGGGGAAACATATGGAAATGAACCCTTTAGCTGGCCTACAATTACGAGCGACGTCTGACGAGATAGCGTCATCTTTTTGACCGTCGTAACTGCCATTTCCGGTACTCTAAAAACAGAAGATGAGCCTTGCCCATCTCTAGCTAGATAAATGCTTTTATTTTCTCCATCAAGCTTAAATGCGTGTTTCTGAATTGCGTCCCATCCAAGGATACAATCTTCAGAAATACCATTTGTAATAATAAATTCTTGTTGAAAATTTGACTCTCCGTATCCAACGGGCAAAGTCACTTTTCCCAACGTATGTAACTTTTTCTCCCCTACATCATATAAATCGAAATCAAGCTGACTGCAGATCACCTGACCTCTAGGGAGCAACTTTTTAAATAATCTCTCGTGAATAATACTTTTAGACGCGCCTGTATCAAATAATGCTTGTAACGGGACCTTGAAAATTTTTAATGGAATTCTTGGAGTTGATTCATTCGTAATGGTTGTTAATTTCGCGACTTGTCGGGATTTAAAATGAGGCTCTTCATCAACTGACCCGAAGCTACAGTTGATCCCTACTGGTTTCCCTGGTTTTGAGGGGAACCTGGTATGTTAGGCCTATTGGTGCTTCTGAACTTAGGGCAATTATTAGATTTATGGCCGATGTCCCGGCAAGAATAACATATAGGAGGCTGAGCTTGTTCTAGTTGTTGACGTTGATAACTACGACAATTAGATTGAATGTGACCGCGATAGCCACAAAAATTGCAAATTATCGACGGCTGTGTAGACCTATTGTTGGTATCGTTAGATGATCTCGGAAATGATGGTGTAGTGTTTGTAGGACTATTCTGTGTGTTTGAGAATTGCCGATTGCCACTATTGTTAGGGAAGTGCGGTGGAAATTGTCTACCATTACTATACTGGTTAACAGTAGGCGTTTGAAAAGAAACTTGCTTCCTGCATGCTGCATTCGCCGGATAAGGGACGTCGTTTTTATTTAGTTGAAGTTTTTTCACGGTTTGGATAAGCTCATTAAGTACGCCTTTAATTTCTTCACTTTCTATTTTCTTTTCCCCGACAGGTTTATCCCCGTGGCGAATATTGGCAACTGCCTTATTCACAGCTTCTTTTTGGTCTATTATCATCTGCTTAATTTCTTTTAACTCTGCACTGCTGGTGTCTTGTGACCCGTCTATGGATCGAATAAACTCCTGTTTTTCACGATCGGTTTCCAACGCTTCTAGCCTGAGGACATACACCCGTGTTGCTGCAACCAGTTCGTTAAAATCTTTAAATTCCTTATATTTGACTTTTGTCTGCAATTTGGAGTCTAGTCCCTCAATAAATTTTTGCATGAGAATAACTGCAAACGATTTTTCCGAATGACCTACAGGATACGCGCGTTTAAAAATTTCCTGTATACGTAGCGCGTTATCGACAACTTTTTCACCTGACCTACGTTTGGCTTTGTTAAACTTTTGAAGATATAAATCAACATTTTCATCGCCATGAAAGTGGTCAAGCAATGCTTCTTTAATTGACTCATAATCATGCGGATGTTCCTTTAAAATTGCCTGAATGACGGAAAAAGCTCTGTACGTTAACTTAGCCCGTAACATCTGAATAGTTTTTTCTTCTGACCATCCCGACCCATCTACTATACTTTCAAATGATTCTAACCAAGAGTCAAAACGAGTAATGGGGCTTCCGGTGAAAGAAGGAAGTAATTGTAACCGGGAGAAAGTATGGTGGTTATTTTGAAAATCGTCCAAATCTCTGACTGTTGCTGCTCTGGTGGGGGAAGTACGGTAGGCCATGTTGTTGTTTTGAACTGGCAATCGAAATCTTAAATTTCCCTGTTGCGAATTCTGAGAATGTGCTGGAACGCTGGTCGTAGGCGATCGAGGTTCGCAACAACGTCTGCTGTCCGCCTGGACCGTTGTTCCGGGGAAAGGTTGTGTCGATTTGTAGGCTGGTTGTGTGGTTGCCGAATAGAGCGGTGTACGGTGTGTCGCACTGGTATCGGTGGTTCAGGGGTTCTCGACAGCGGCGGTAATTGCTGTGGTGACACGGATTGCTGTGATATCTGTCCCGTGATATCCAGTGATAGCAGTCGTTTCAATTGGGTTTTGGTTTGGTAGAGCGTTTGTTTGATCCCCTCTGCGAGCTGTACGTTGTTCGGTCTGCTGGCTCCTGGGAAATTGTCCAACTTCCTCAGCAGTAAGTTGATCTCGGGCGTCAGTGGTTCCAGTGGAGTCAGTAGTCGCAGCTCCCGTAGGTATAGGGTGAGGTTGCGAATGTCTGCCAGAAATATTTGATGATAGGCCAGCGATACCGTCTGGAAGTGAATGGATAGGTCTTCCACTTCTTGCGAAAGATGGCGATATTGATCCTCTCTGTGTCTGTATCTGGTCCCACAATTCAGGATTAATTCCAAGATAGCCTTGCCTTTCTGCAAGTTGGTTATGCTGTGAAACTGTCCCATTAGGAAGGTCAAGAACTGTCTCGCATACGACGTGAAAATCGCTTGTAGCTCGGACGTCTGTTGTTCCGTTACTGTCGTCTTCTTCGATTGTGCACAGAGTCTCACCTCTAGGATCGACGTCAAGTAGTTCAGTAGGATCGTTGGTTCTTTCCACATCGTCGATGGGTTCTGGTCGTCTTGATATAGCTTCGTCAGTCGGATGTCCTGTATCAGACGAATTATCTGGGTCTGCACCTTCGGATCTTTCGACTGGAAATCCGCTTCTCTCTCCTTCAGGCTCTTGATCGCAAGTATTAGGGACGGAAGCTTGCTCGCCCTGGTCTGAAATATCTTGTCGTGATTGTTCTTGACTTTATTGAATAGGTGCCTCAGGCTCAGGTTCAAGTGATTTTCAATTCGGTGTGTTCCTCGTATGGAAGAAACCGAGAACTGCGCTTGCTAAAAAACTAGTTTTGGTCGCTACTTTCGGAGGAGACTTAGAAGGTGAAATATTTTCAACGAATCTAGCGAAAAAGGAGGGTGATCGTTTTCCTGACGCTACCTCGGACGTAGCCCTTGCTTGAGTTTTTCGGGAGGGAGTTGTATCAAGCCCCGCTACGGCTTTGTACGCAGCGTTCGATCGTAGTTTTAGTAACTGAGAGTTCTTTGGGTGTACTTTGGGATTCAAAACTGGGGAAGCGGATCTACTAATTGCTTCGGCAGTGGTCTCCAAAGTACTACCACTCTGAAGTGTATCTGGTGCAAACTGAGATTCGGTAGTCAAGTTATCAAAATCAAGGGATCGAGCTACGGTTTCCTGATCGGGTAGGCTAACAGTTATTTCGGGACGAGAGTGCTTGTTTACAGGGGAATGTACAAATTTATGCCCACCAGTAACAACATCATCATTCATTGTGGTTGAGTTCCAAAAAGTGCTGCCACCATTATGTAAAGCATCCTTCCTCTCGGGTGAATGACTTTACGGATTAAGACAAATATATTAACATGGAACTCGGAGGCGTTTACCCACAATGATGACAGTGTATTACTAGACTAGGCCATAAAATATAAGGGAGACTACACGTATAAGAATACGAGAAACTAAAGGGGAAACAAAGTGTAAATGAGGACAACGTAAATTGATCTTACAGTAGTAGCGCGAGCGATACGGCGAATTCAGACACGAAATGGAGACGATTGGAAATACAATTCAGATAGGCACTTACGGAAACAGGTAGGTGGAGAAACACTTGTAAGAGAAAACCCTAAGGCAACTTAGGTGTCGAACTAGTGTTGTTGAGGGCAACTGAACGTTTAGCGAGCTGCTAGTTGTCTGATCTTTCTTAGATTTTGGGTTCACCATGAAACCTCGCATCTCGTCAAAGTGACGTGATGCTGTTGACGCGTCGCTAAGTCACGCGTGCAACCAATCAGAAAGTGTTTGTTTAATGGCTTGAATTGCGCCACGCGTGCGACCAATCAAATGGATATTTATTTAATGGCGTGATATGCGTCGCACGTGTGACCAATCACGGAAGTTTGTTTAGTTGCGTGACAATGCGTCGCGCGTGTGAGTCAAACAGCAGAGGTGTTCAATTGGGTCAACGCTAAGATGTTTATGACAAATGGTTACTATGCGGATTACAATATTCGAATAATATGCAAAAGAAGCGTAAATGCAAGAGAGTAAAATGTAAACATAATTATATGCCAAGGGAAAGTAAACATAATATAATAAGAATGTGGGTGTCATAATTAAATGTATTTGTAGGCCTTCGTTACACCTGTTAGGTAGGTGGTGTTCTGCCGTGTTAGGCCATCTTGTGAAGGACTCAGAATCCAAGCCACTAGCGCACTTGACATTCTACCGGTAGATGGCGTATCCAGAATGTCACAATAGCAGACGGAAAACAACAATGTGACCGTGAGCCGAGAAGCAAACGCTGTTTTCATCTTTGCTGGTTTGCTACGATGACCGTTATTTTGAATCAAAGCAATGTAAGATTTTTGGTTTTTGGTTTGTTTGAAAGTTTCCTCATTTTGCGTGATATGGACACCCTTATTTTCGACCAAGATAAAAAAATTTGGAAAATTTGTCGGCTTCTTCATTTTTCGAGACATGGATACCGTGATTTTGGATCAAGGTAATGTAAGACTTATTTGAAAATATCTGGGTTTCATAATTTGTCGTCGCATGATCAAAGAAACTACGTGGTGTTAATGTATTGAATAACATAGACATGTATTACGTAGCCCGGTTAGCTCAGTTGGTAGAGCGCGGGACTTTTAATCCTGAGGTCGAGGGTTCAATTCCCTCATCGGGCGTAATTTGAAGAGTTTTCTTTCCAGCGAGTTCTCATTATCGGTGTTTTCGTTAAGTTTGTATGATATTGAAATCATCCGCTAACGCATTAGGGCTCAAGACCTCAACGTAGTGGAATTAATCAGACGAGGTGACCGAGTGGTTAAGGTGATGGACTGCTAATCTATTGTGCATTGCACGCGTGGAATTAGCAGCATTCCATCCTCGAATCCCATCTTCGTCAGGAAACTTAAACTAGAGGTCAATTTCGATGCCAAAAATGTTTGTCATAGTCAATTGTACATCCTTGAGAAAACATTGATTGTACATATCGATTTACTAATCGATTTGAACTTGTGTTGACCTTGTATTGAAACAGCTGTTTAAAGCGGGGAAGGGAAAAAAAGGGGGGTAACCGGCCGTCGCCTCCTCAGACCATTCTAGCTGTTGAAGGGAAGCAGTCGCAGTTTTCGGTAGTTCTGTACCAGTAAATTATTTTGTGAAAGTTCGATTGCAAGATGGGGAATAAAAGGCGTAGGGAATCGGAAGCTACTAGTTCTAGTGAATCTTCAACTTCGTCGTCTTCGACAGACACTTCGGACGCCTCGTCCACCGACTCGTACGTCGCATCACGTAGGAAGAAGGGCAGTAAAAGGGACACGTCCCCCGATCGTATCCACAAAAATCCCAGCAATCCGAAGGCGAGTGGTTCAGGGAATGCTGCCGCAGCCTCAGTAGCACTGTCAAATCTTATTCGTGCAACTTTGGGTGGAGCCGGTGAAGAAGTCCCGGCCCAAGGAAGAGATGGTGATGCAGGCGGAATGGAAGCTCCGGAGGGTACCGTGGCAGCAGCAAACGGAGTAGCAGCAGCAAACGGAGTGGCAGCAGCAGACGGAGTGGCTCAGGAGAGACCGATTCCAGCGGTGGGGCAGGCCCTGTTACAGCTAGCCTCCTTCATAGAAGCTCAGCACGCCCCAAAGAGTAGTAAGAAGAAAAGACTCAAGCCTTCCATCAAGCAAAGCAGACGCATGCTGAAAAGACTGAGAAGAGGAGCGAGCAACAAGAGAGTTGGGCAGCTGAAATCCAAATACAGATTGGATGTGGAAGACAGCATGGACTTTAAAGTCCCGTCAATCGATTTCGAGATGCACTTGAAATTGCAAAAGTTGTTAGGGCCATCAACCGGAAAAGGAGTCAATGAAGTTGAGAAGACTCTTTACAAAGTGCAACAATCCATGCTCCCAGTTTTCTCAGTGCTTGCATTTTTGGAGTCCAAAGAGTTGGAAGGAGATGCGGGTAAAGCAGTCCGTCATTTGGCAGAGTTAATCGGAAGATCCTATTTTGACGTTTCTGACTTGCGCCGTCGGAACATCTTGGAAATAGTGGGCCCTGCGATCATTCCGCTTTTAGAAGACCGTGAAATTTTTGAAGTCAGTGAAGGAAAAGATCTGTTTGGGAGCTCCGTCATGAAGAGGCTATCGAAAAGTGGGCGTTTCGTCAGAGAGCTGGTCGACCTGGACGTAGGAGGGCAGAGAAAGGGCAAGCTGCCAGTCAGAGAGCGTGTCTCCTTACCCTCTTCCCACGATCAGCAGAGCAGTTACCGAGGCCGGCAGACCAACCACAGCAGTGGCGGAGCCGGTAACATCCGAGATGACAACGGTAATCAACGGCACGCGCCCCAGTTTCGGCAACCAGATTCTCGGGATACCAGAAACGGCGTAGGTGATCAGGGCCGCCAAGGGCTCGGATCGGCTAGCCGGTGGAATAACAACCAACAGGATTGGAGCGACAATAGGTACCCAATAGATTTAATATATTCCCTTTCTAGCTCCCCTCCCCCAATAGCTTTAAGTATTATTGGTGGAAGAATTAGACATTTTTGGAGAGCTTGGGGACTTATTTCAGCCGATCCTTGGATTCTTAATGTGGTCAGGAACGGGCTGGAACTTGAGTTCGAGTCACCTCCCACGATGCTTGATTTTCCGTCGAACGCACGAATGGGAGAAGAACAATTGAACATTGGGCGGGACGAAGTCAGGTCGTTAATTCAAAAAGGAGCGGCGGTAAGGGCCAGTACGATCCGGTTTGTCAGCCAGATGTTCATTATAAAGAAACAGTCGGGAGGATTTAGACCTATAATTAATTTAAAAAGTCTCAATCAATTTGTGGTATATAGACACTTTAAGATGGAAAACCTGGCCTCGCTCAGGCACTTGATCGTAAAAGGGGATTGGATGGTGAAGCTGGACCTAAAAGACGCGTATTTGACAGTCCCCGTCCATCGTGATTTCCACGAGTTCCTTCAGTTTATATGGGAAGGGGAAGTGTTCCAGTTTACCTGTCTTTGCTTCGGCCTCGCCTCTGCCCCTTGGGCATTCACTAAGCTTTTAAGACCAGTTGTAGCTTTCTTGAGGAGCCTCGGGTTTAGGGTGATCATTTATCTCGATGACATCATCCTGCTGAATCAGTGTAAGATGGTCATCGTAGAGCAACTAAATTTTATTAAAAAATTTTTACAAATTCTGGGCTTTGTGATCAATTCGGACAAGTCTGTAGAGACTCCGTCCCAATTGATGGAATTTTTGGGCATGTTGGTTGACTCAATTTTGATGCGGTTCCGCTTGCCAGAAAAAAAGGTCGAATCAATAGGAACCAGGAGTGCGGAATTGTCAAAAAAATCAAGGGTGGCACTGAGGGAGCTAGCGAGTCTGTTAGGCAGTTTTACCTGGGCGGCAACAGCTGTGCCGTTTGCACAGGCTCACTACAGAGAGGTGCAAGCTCTTTATATAGAACGCGCAAGAGCGAATGAAGGGAACCTGCAGGAAAAAATTTTCCTTTCACGACTAGCGAAAGAAGAGTTAGAGTGGTGGGCGAAAAACCTGGCCACCGGTGAAGGCCAGTCTATGTTTGAGTCAGAGCCCATCATGTCAATTTGCGCCGACGCGTCGCTTTCGGGTTGCGGGCGGAGTGTAACGGTCTCCGCACCAGTATGACGTGGTCACAGGAAGAGGCGAGACGCCACATCAACGAGTTGGAGTTGTTGGGCGCCTTCAATGCACTCAGGTCGTTCGCCGCATTTGAAACGAACTGCACTGTCAAGCTCAGACTGGACAACACAACGGCCGTTGCGTATATCAATAAGAAAGGGGGCACACATTCCGAATCGTTGACGCGTTTGGCCGTCCAAGTTGCGCGCTGGTGTGAGGAGCGAAATGTTACATTAAGGGCGCAGTATTTACCGGGAATTTTGAACGTTATCGCAGACAGGGAGTCGAGAAGGAGGATCGATTGGAGCGACTGGCAACTGGATCCGAGGACATTTCAAGCTCTTTGGAGAGTTTGGAAGGTCTCGATCGACCTGTTTGCGAATCCCTGGAACGCGCAGCTGCCAAAATTTGTGTCCTGGAACCCACAGCCCGGAGCCTGGGCATGGAATGCGTTTTCTCTGAATTGGGCGGAGCTGAAAGGGGCATATGTGTTCCCGCCATTCGCAGTCATTCGGGATTGCCTGTCGAAAGCGCGGAGGGAAGAAGCGTCGATTTTATTGGTCTGCCCACTTTGGCCGGCTCAGCCGTGGTTCCCATCGCTGTTGAGCATGGCGTGCGACACCCCTCGGATCTTGAGGCCGAGCCCAGGGCTGCTGAAATCGGTCAAAGGGGAGACGAACCCATTATGCAGCGTTCCGGGCTTCCGGCTAGTCGCCTGGAAATTGTCAGGGCGATGTACGGAAAGCAAGGTTTTTCGGGAGAAGTGGTCGAGCTTTTCGTGGGGGCCATCAGATCAAATACAACCAGCGCGTACGGAAGTGCCTGGCGAATTTGGGCAGATTGGTGTGTGGGAAGGGGTTCGGATCCCATGTGTAATGATTTGATCGTGGTAACGGCCTTTTTGGCGGAGCAATCCAGGTCAAAATCATACAGTACGGTCAATGTGTATAGATCCGCCCTGTCCGCCACATTGGAAAAAGTTGAAGGCTTCCCAGTGGGCCAACATCCAAAGATTTTATTATTAATGAAAGGCATTTACAACAAAAAAACCCCAGCAGCCAAGTATGACTCCGTTTGGGATGTAGATACAGTGCTGTCTCATCTCAAAACAAAAGAAAATGCGGCCCTCTCACTATGCGCGCTGGCGTCGAAATTAGCGACACTCTTGGCCGTAGCCACCTTGTTTCGAGCATCAGACTTGGCTTCGGTAAATTTAAAGTCCATAATATTCGCAGAAAAAAGAGTCTCCTTCGCCCTCAACAGACCCCGCAAGGCTCAGAAAGCAGGGTCGCTGCAGTCCTTCTCATTAGAAAAGCTAGATGACGAGCTGCTGGACCCGGTTGCGTGCCTACGAGCATACATTTTGAAAACAGAGGTATTCAGGGGCCCTCATAACGAGGGCTCACTGTTTATCAGCTCAGTAGGTCAGCACAATCCGGTCAAGAGCGTCACGATATCTGGCTGGATCAAACAAGTCTTGAGAGAGGCGGGCATAGACATCAATATGTTCTCGGCCCACTCAACACGGGGGGCCGCGGCTTCGAAGGCAATCGCAGCTGGAATCTCAGTTGATACGGTCTTGCGCGCGGGTCACTGGGCATCCGCGTCCACCTTCAGAAAATTTTATCATCGTGAAGTACCGACAGACCCATCACTGGTCGGAATTGCCCTTCAGCCGGATGGAATCAGCAGCTAAAAACAAGTATTTAATTTGCTCCTGTTCGTTTGTCCTAGTTCACGTCATTTATTTATACGCATTGTACGGGGGAGAACCGCGTCCCGTTAATTTATATGGATGTAATATTCGGAAAGGTCGTAAGTTTATGTGGGTATTTATTTTTAGTCGCTTTAAAGATCACAAGTTCAAATCGATTAGTAAATCGATATGTACAATTTGAAATTGTCCCAGTCTACGCCAGGACAATTAGAATTGTACGAGATTGTACGCTTCGATTTGAACTGTAAAGATCCCTCCCATTCCCACCACTTACAGTTCAAATAATCTATCGTTCGTGAGGTCCGTCTTAGGTAGATCCGAATTAAAATCATAATGGTTTTTCCTTTTTTCTATTAGATCATCCGGTAACAACAGCGCTTTCCGTGGAAGAGGCCGGGGATATCGTGGTCGAGGGGACTAAGAGTCGGATAGCCATCTCATGGACACCATGAGAAATTCAAGCCACGCAGGAGATCGGAGTCATTGTTGTGCTGCTCCCCCCTTTCCTTTGTTTGTTTGCTTATTTGTTTGTTGTTCCGTTTGTTTATTTGCCCGCCCCCCTCCCCTATCTCTGTATCAGTGAATGGTCTGAGGAGGCGACGGCCGGTTACCCCCCTTTTTTCCCTACCCCCCTTTAAACAGCTGTTTCAATACAAGGTCAACACAAGTTCAAATCGAAGCGTACAATCTCGTACAATTCTAATTGTCCTGGCGTAGACTGGGACAATTTCAAATTGCTGCATTCAATTAAGAAAGCCTCATTTGTTATAAGTATTTCTATGGTGTTTGATCACTTATTAGCAGTGGTTCTATGGTGTAACGGCTAGCACTTAAGACATTGACTCTGACAATCTGAGTTCAAATCTCGGTAGAACCTTTATTATCGTACCGTGGTATTTCTTTTTTTACATGCAGCATTTAGAAACCCCGTGGTGGAAATCCCAGCGATCGAGTAATCCCCTGATAATGTTCTTTCTCAAGCAAATTTTACCACTAGCGTATTTTAGATCATGGGAGGGAGTTCGCCTCGTCTTTTAATGCACAAAATTTTAGTTGGCTTTATGAAATCCTCCCACAAGAAAATACTAGTCCAACAATTTTATCACAAGAGATTTTAGACCCTTCACCTAACCACGAGACCTTAACCTTTGTCCCCAGTCAGCAAAGCAATCGAGGACGTAGTCACAACAGCTCAGAAGAGCAGAGCGAAAGAGACGACGATTTTGTCAGTCTCTGGGTTCCTGCCTTCTTGAGCTGTGAGACTCTACCTGACCTAGACGACGTCCTCGAACGTTGCACAGCTGACTGGCTCTCTAAAGCACACATTTTGCAAGAACCTAGCCCTGAACAACCCCGAGGGAACCCTGACAAAAGAAAAAGAAACCAAAACCAGCAGATGCAGAACGCCCGGCGGCAGATCAAGCAAAAGGCGTACGAGGCGAGGAAGATTCAGTGGCTATTCAACATTTACCCAAGAAGAGCCGTTCGAGAGGTGCTCGAAGACCGGTCACCCTCCTACGATGGTACTGTACAAGCTGCGGAGAAATATCTCAAGAGGACTTACAACCGATTGAAATCATCTCCGCAGCAGTGCCAAAGTGCGAGGGAACTCTACGACACCTGTGACTGGTCCCAACCTTCAGAGGACCAGATGAACTTCCTTAATCATGCGCCAACCCAGCAAGAGCTTAATGCTAAGCTTCGCCGGGCTACCAACATATCACCAGGGGTTGATGGCCTAGAATACCGTCATTTTGGAGCCATCGACCCCAACTGCATTCTGCTGGAAACAGTTTGTAAAATGTTTTGGAAGCTAGGGGTTTCTAATTGTTTGAAGACATCGCGAACTGTACCCATTTTCAAGAAAGAGGACACTAGCGACTATTTCAACTTTAGACCAATATCCCTTCTTCCTACCATTTACAAACTGTTCTCGGAAGTGATCAGCCAGAGAATAACGGAAATCGCTTCAGACCTTGGCTGGTTATCTCCCGAGCAAAAAGGTTTCCTCCCGGGGGTCCATGGTATTCAGGAACATACACAGCTTCTACAGACGGTTGTCGAGGAGACAAAGACCAAACGAAAGCACATGTCTATAGCATGGCTGGACATGTGCAACGCGTTTGGATCTGTGCCTCACGCCATTCTGAATGAGCTTTTCACATCACTTCAACTACCAGAGGACCTCCGGCGTATCCTGGTGGACATATATTCGGGAAATCGGATGGATTTTACCGCTGGGAAAGAATCCATCCGCATTTTCCCGACAGCAGGTGTTTGCCAGGGTGACGCTCTTAGTTCCCCTATTTTTAACCTGGCTTCCGAGCCCCTCGTCATTGTCGGAAAGTCCAATATTAACCCCGAATTTTTATTATTTGGCTCGATCGTGAAAACCACGGTGGTGAAAACCACGGTGATGATGGCATTGCCGTGGTTACAAATTTTCCCTCCGAGCTCCAAAATATTTTAAACGTTTTTACCCTCACCGCAAACACCTTGGGACTGCAATTTAATGCCGGGAAGTGTGCTGGCCTGGTCTTCGACAAAGGCAAGCCGTCTGACGCCCAGTGCTGAATTGGTGATCAGTTAATTCGGTGCTTGGGTCCAGACGACCAAGAAACATATCTTGGTACACCGATCGGTGGAAAATTGCGGTTCCGACCACCAACTGGCCTTATCCCTAACCTCGACAAGATTGCCGCGTCTCACCTCGCACCATGGCAATCTTCCGGCAATCACCATGGAAATCTTCCGTAGCCACCTTTTTCCCTCCCTTTCCCATCACCTCGCTTCGGGTCGGGTCCTGAATGACTGCCTTACCCAACTGAACACTGACTGAGGAAGTTCCTACGCCTTATTTGCAACCTTCCCAATCACGCAACGGTGCCGTTTTTCTACGCGGACCGGCGGGTTTGGGGCCTAGAAACATGCCGCTTTTGATGATGCCGATATCTGGACCATCGCCAGGGCTGCTCAGCTCCTCACTTGTAGAGACCCCACAGTGAGGAATACATGCCGAGAGCAGCTCCATGACACCATCCGGCGAGGGTTCAAAAACGAGCATCCAGGAGTGTTGCCAGTTGGGGAATATCTTTTGGGATCCGTGGATGGGGGCTCTACAGACTGAGGTACGCGGAGGCAGGGTTCAATCTTTGTACTCTTGCCAGCTGCAAAACGACTGGGAGTGCGGATTGATGTATCCGGCGATGAAAATCTAAGAATGTCGCCGATGACGTCTCCGCAAGCCCAGTCAAGGCCGTCCGCGGACTTCGGAAAGTAGCTCGGCAGCGCTATACCAGGGATCTAATTTCATACAAGAGCCACCAGGGAGTAGTTGCCACTGGCCTCTCCCTGAAAGACAAGTCGAAAGACATGGCTCGCCTGGTATCCTGCCGTTCGCCCCTCTCCTTCCGAGATTGGAGATATATTCACAGGGCCCGGCTCGACATCCTTCCTCTTCGGGGGCAGTCGTGGTTTTGCTCACAGTAGCAAGATACGAGTTGCCGCCGATGCGGAAAGGAAAACGAGACCGGGCTTCATGTGCTTAACCACTGTGAAGAAGGTCTCCAGCTCGCCACCAAGAGGCACAACACCATCCTAGATCTCTTGGAGTCGCTGCTAGTCAAGCAGGGACACGACGTCACGATCAACAATGCCATACCCGGGCAAAGGTTAAGACCGGATGATGAATTTCAACTATATGGTTCCCGGGTGATGGTCGACGTCGTGGTCTGCTATGACCAACCAGGGAGTATGGAGAATGCCTACCAGCGGAAGCATGCTAAATATTCTTCGCATGTGAGGATTCTCCCCCTGGTTGTTTGTACTCTTGGACCATGGTACCCCAGGAACGACGAAATCCGCTCGATTCTTGGAATCAACGGAAGATCCTGGGGTGCCTTCCGATTCAAGGCCCGATTGGCAGCAATCCAGGGATCGATGGATATGGTGGGTCACCATTTCCATCATGGTGCACCAAACCCCGAAACTGAGGATATCCCCCCTCTTCCCGTAGAAACTTCATACCCAGTAGATTAGTAGACTCTTTCCTATTTATTTTATTCATGTAATTTTAGTAATACTTTTAAATGCACCCACCCCATACATGTTTATTCCCCTTCCGGAATAAGCTATTCAATGTGCCAATCTACAGATAGACTAATCATCATTTTCGAACAATCCAATCGAATTGTTGTAAAACACTTGAGTTTCTTTCGATAAAAAATCACCAACAGGATTTTTAAGAAGTTAAGATGATGTCGAACTTAGGTTAAACCAGAAGTGTATCAATTGCAATTGAACAATTTATGCTAAATATTATTTTAATTAGTAACTTCAGCATGATTTATTAAGTTTAAAGTAGTTTTTTATTATTTGAAATTAAAATCCTATCATAAGTATACTTGCTTCGAATGTTATTAAATGCCGAATAATATATATTTTCTGTAAGTTAATTTCCAATGGCTCGGTTCTCGTAAGCTAAACGGCATGCCTGTGCAAACAAACTCATGACAAACCACCCGGCAAATAGATAACTACTCCTTTATTTATTTTTTTTTTTTCGTATTAAATGCTGGACTTAAAATAAAAATACGTTCAAGGGAAAAGTTTGAACACGGTTGAGTTCTCCCCTTTTGGAAACAAATAAATTTTGACAATAGAGCAGTAAACCATCCTGCGTTGCGCGTTTTCCACAAATGCGAAAATATCATTTGTGTCAAAGTTGGTCTGCTGCGGCTGCAGCGTCTTATGGAGAAACCATCTTCTTCACGTTAAAAATGAAGTTTTCATAACTATAATTTAGATTTCCCCCTTTTATTCCTAGCAGTGGGTACCCTATTCATCTTTTCATTTCCCAATTTTTTTTTCTAGCCCCAGTTCGATCAAGTCTATTTTTATTTTATTTTTGTTTGTAAATTGCTCGACTCTTTTAGCCGAAGAATTTTGTTTGCTGCCAGAAATTCGTCTGCTACAAGGGGATGAACAATAAACCATTCACAAACAATAGCTAAACGACTCCCCGACTGTGATCGGGTTCGAGCCCTAATAGCGATAAAAAATTATACTAATAAAGAAAAGTTCAAATCCCTTAAACATCCCACTCAAATCCGTATCTTTATCTTCCACTGCACCCTGGTGCTTTTGGTAAAATATAAGGGTATATGTGTGAGTGAAGCTTCTGTTCAATAGAGCTTGTAAACGTCGAGGGTTGCCAGTTATATTACAGTAAAAATTTCTCGTTGTATACGGACTCGGTGTTGGTGGAGGATTATGGTATTGACATGACGCATGGCGGCTTATAGAGAGTATCGTGAATAAACTTATTTATTGGCTGCATTTCTATAGTTTTCTACACATTCTTCATACTTTAATATAGCTTAGTTATTAGGCAATGTTGTAATATTTATTTGAACTCGGAATTTACTTTACTTTTTTTATGATGATTTTTTTTGTAATCATGTTTACTTCTTTAAGCATTAGACATGCACTAATAATATTGCTAAGATTTAAAAACACTTTTTCTCAAGAGGGCCTTTGCATTGTTATTAGGCTAAATTTTTGCTTAAATGTAGTTTTAATGTGTAGCGTGAATTAATTCTGATTTAATAAAAAAACTTTAAATAACCTTCTCTATCTAATTTTTTTAAATAAATGATTATAGAATGACATTTACATTCAAAATCATCAACTGACAGCTACTTGACACGGTAAAACGACATCTATAGTTTTAAATAGAAAGCTGATACCAGCTACTCTTAACATATTGGACAGCTTCACACATTGTTTTGTGTGCAGTTAATTTCAATGGTGTATCCTTACTTCTTCTTGTAATAAAAAAAATATATAGATATCGTGGTTGGATAAATGGTAGGGAAGAACTGAAATATATGTTAGGGTTGGCTTTAAAATAAAAAAATATAGATGGCTCAGACCACACATAGCATTCCGCCGTCATAGGGATATCCCAGCTACGTCCTTTTGGACCAAGCGGGATATCCTATCCGGCGTCTAATGAAGGTCATCGGGACATTCTAATGTCCGGGTTTTTAGATGTCCTTTAGGATAATCCATTGGACGTCATGAAACGGACGTCCATTGGATATCCTTCATTCGACATGCAAAGAAAAAACACGCAAGAAAGAAAAGCCTGACCCTAGGATCGAACCCTAGTTTTTTCTTACTTTCTATTGGGAATCATCTGCTTTAACAACTCAGCTTTTCTGATACAGTTTATGGTATGCATTTAGCTTAGTGTTGCGCCACATGTTTTTAAACGTTAACTTAGGAAAACTAATCTTACCGAGAGTTGCGAGAGGGTTATTATAGTTGTTGTATATTCTTAAGAATAACTAACTTATTACACACAATAATTTCTAGTATACTTTTATCTATGAGTCTACTTATTGCTATGATTTAAAACTTACATTATATTAGTTTATGCGTTGTATAAGAATACAGCTTACTTAGATATTTATAATGAATAAAAAACTCTTATTAAACTTTTATTATTAACATAATTGAATGTAATATGTTTATTTGAATTAGAAAAAAGGAACAAATAGATGTTTAATAAATAGTGAACAAATTTATCTTATCCGACGTCCACGTTCATTCTGTGCAGAAGCGTTATCCAGGTTGCTTTCTAGTCGAGAATGCATATTCCCAATCTTCTGCCACGCTATCAATGAAGGTAAAGAGATCTTTCAACGTTTTACGGGATGTTCTTGTTTCCCCATGCCATCTTGAAACTAATTCAAGAGGCAGTTTTCGCGTAACTATCTCTGAAATGGCTTCATTCTGTTCAGAAGCGGTTTCCAAGTGGCCAAGGTTCAAAGCGTGACCCATCGCTTGGTCGTGCAACTTCCTCGTCGCCTTGTAGTCTTCTACTCGATCTACCCTAGGCAATTCCGTAATTGCGATGTAGTGGTCAGTTTTTGTCGATCTCGGCCTGTTGTATTTCCTATTTAAAATCTCTATTTCCTTGTCGTTATTTTCTTCTGTTAGGTCAAATTCAATTCTTGGTAGCGGATGAGCAATGCTCATGATCTTTTGCTGTGGTTGCAATGCGATTGTGTTGATTGCTTGCGTTGTCGCTTGTGCAACTGCCGTTGCTGCTTGTGCAGCATCCATTGCGGTCGTTTGAGTAATCTCCTCTTCATTATCCGAATGTTCGGGTAGATCCTCTTCAGTTGGCCTTCTTTTTCTCCAATCGATAACCATTTTATGGTAACGGTCTACAAATTCTTCGTGTTTGTCGATATATTTTGCTTGTGCCTCGCCATCGAGTTGGGTATGACTGCTTTATACTGCTTCATTAGTCTTTTCATTCTATTTCGCGCGAGTTCGTAAGCTATTTCTGCATTTACCAACAAATTGTCTCTGCAAGCTTCATCATAACTTTTCAAATTCTTGTGTAATTCTCTCTTGAATATCTCTATTGTTAATAAAGCTAAGGTCTGCGCCTGTTGCTTTTTAGTCGAGGTCGCCATTTTGTGCAACTACACTGATTTCAGTAATCTAAGAATCTGAAAAAATCGAGTTGATAAGAAAAAGAAAACAAAAATTATAGTTGTTCCAGGCACTATTTTAAATCATGAGAAAGCAACAAGAAAATATGCTGTTGAAAAAACAATTTTTTGACGTATTCGTCGAGTTACAGATACGGGACGGTTTTCGTTTTCCCCCTATATCTCCCAAACTAATCATTAAATTAATTTATTATTTTGTTTTTATGTATTCCATACTGTAATGTACCCCCAATATATTTTATATAATTTAATAATAAACCATTTTCCCATATAAGACCTTTAAAGTTTTCTTAGATTTGTGGGAGGAGCCTATTTTGAGTGGTAAGTGAGGACACTAGGGTGGGTGGTGAGGGACGTCCTCCGTTTTCGCCTTAAAATTCATTAAAAAAATTTGTAAAAATTGAAATAGCGTCCCACTGCATAGACTCTATAAGTTAATAAATGTTTCAATTTGATTATTGTGTTAATAAACATTTTTTGTTATATGATAAAAAAACCCTTATTAAAGATAGGCGGGGGTTGGACTTATTGTAATCGATTAATATGCTGAATAATCGATTGCTTGTTATCATTGTAAGGGACAGTAATTGCGTCATGAGCTCGTCGATGAGTGATGGGCTTGAAGACCAAACCCGCCCACTAATGTCCCATTTTAGTCAAACAAAACAGCTGTCCCGATTTCCCGATAAAGACTATTTTTTTAAAACGTTAATATTATCTACAGTAATTGATCGAAAATTATAATTTTTGTTTTTAACGATAAAAAAATGATTAAGCTTCATTTCCATATTAAATTTACATGCCATTTGCGATTATTTTTTTGTAGAAACATTAAATGGCGGAGACAAAATTAACTAAAACAAAACCGTTTTTTTAGTTTTGTTGATAACTGATACAGTTATTGACAAAACTCAACCAAATTTCATGCCAAAGTAGATTGTATGTATCTAAATAACATACTAAAAAAAATTTTTATTTTATCAAAATCTACTATTTTTCCCCCTACTGTCCCTCTTGACCCGGTGTCCCGGCATACTCCAGTCTCCCCTACAGTGTACACAACCTCTTAATTACACCACTAGTTGCCTGAGATCTTGATTTGAAAACTTAAATGGAAGGGGGCAAAAAAAGTGAAGTCTCTTTTTGAGCAAATTCACTAAAATTTCCTATAACTATCGACCATGGATGGCCAAGACGAATTCTCCAGAATGAATCGATGTGAATCTTATTCTTCACTTTCCTCTCTTTTTACTGTTTCTCTTTCTTCTTCACTATCATCTTGTATAAGAGCAGTCTCCGTTTCCTCGGTTCTAATTCAAAATTTGTGTCCACTTCGTTAATTTCTTCGTCTCCTCTCTCTCTCTCCTTCTGTCTGTTCTCTTTTAGCCTCGTTTGCCAGGAAATTCTGGATGATTACGCTCCTTGTTGGCAAAGGTGCAGAATGCGCTGGAACGATTAAGGAATCTTCACTTAAGCTGTACGGCCCAGGATACTTCTTGGTGCTTGGCACCTGTAGAATCGTGAGATTGGATCCCTGCCGTAATCTGGCTCACGTGGTGTTGGATGTTGAAGTACAGTGCTGACAAGAGAATATTCGGGTAGATAGGCTCTGGTGATGTAGGCTCACGAGGAGTTGGGATTCCCCTTAGGAAGCCAAGATATCTGGTGTTACTTAGATTACTGAAAGACGTTGAGATTCTTCACGACCAATGAAATTTATTCTCTGGTATATTAAATAAGTGGCTGAGTTCAGCTTTTTAGACTAACTTAAGCCAAGAGGGGGATTATTAAGGATAGACAATACTTAAATAAGTGTAAATTATTCAGTATATTAAGTATAATGCTTACACAACTTCTTCAACACGCCTTTTTTACAAAGAGTTCAACGTGGCTTGACTTAATAGCAGTGATTTCACTTTCTAGATATCAGAATTCTGTTTAAAATTGGACCATGACACAATTTTCTCTTCTTAAATTATTAAACTTATACCTGCTGAGTAACCCTTGTTGAATAAGAACACTAACGCAGGTGAATACACTGGTTTTCTTTTATTGGAACTCTGACACAAATAGTGACGTCTGCTTTACCTTGATGAAGTTTTGTGAAGGAGGGCTTTCGTCGATATCGGCCACCAAGAAGGCGCTGATTACAGCGCCCCTGGCAGCCTTACATGTATTACAGATCAAATATAGTTGGTTTACGAACGAGTCGGCTCGACCTAGTTAGCTGCCCGCCAGATAGCAGTTCATGATCCGCAACATACTGTTCGAGCTGTTGCCTGCGCCGAGATTGCCGCCTCAAATGTTTTTGTTGTATCTTCCACGCTGAGAGCCGCTTGATAATCCTCTTGAGCCATAGTTGGTTCCTTGGTAACGATTCTTGTAGCTGGATAACTGAATGTTTGGGTGTCTGGTGTTTTCAAATTTTTGATCGTTCGTTGTCTCTTTTTTAATTTACTCTAGAAAGAGGCAATTAAATAAGTCAACGAGATAGATGTATTTTGGCCCTGCACTTGGGATTCGCACAGTTACGCGAAAAAGGAAACACGCGAAAAAGGAATGGAAAATAGTCCGCGAGGGGAAGCCAGCAATAAGCAAAGCGCCCTCCTATGGTCCTGTCGCTCAGACGGTTTACCCTCTACTGCCTCTTACAACAGGTAGACCAAGGCGTCTGGCTAATTGACCCGCCATCTGGCAGAGACCAACACATAATTAGGGATGGGGATATTGGCGGGAGATACAATTGTAACACTTTCACTACTTTAATAAAATAACTGCCGAACAGAGCTCTTCACTGATTGGTCTTGAAACGCTCAAATTCCTTCAACAAGGAGACACACTTGGGGTTTGACACCTTTAGTAAGTTTTCCCGTCGGCTAGCAGTGACGCCGTGGAAGGTGTGGCCCCAAAAACGTAGAGCCACATCCACTGCCTCCGCCATGGAAGAGTTTTGTAGCTCTCCGTTGGCCATTTGTTCTTTCAAGAATAAGAGTGAACGGGCAACTTCCATGACCTTGTATACTGCTCGGATTTTAATGACTTCTCAGTGGCCTCAGCTTTCTACATTTCGTGATACTTCAAATCATTGAAACTCCGGGCTAGTGATCAATCCAACAGTGGATATTTCACATCAAAATCGGTGTCAGTAAAGCTGGGAAGAAAACTTCCTCGTAGCTGTTTGGCTTCCGAAGGAAAGGTTGAGGTCATCCAATCTCTGACAATCCACATGCGTCTTCTCGTTACAGCAAATCTACGTTGTGAGAGGATCTCTCTGGCAGGGTCTTTGTCGTTTGTCACCCTCGTTTGGGCCATGCCCCTCCTGCCGGCGTTGCTCTTGCATCAGCCGGTCCCTTTTGCGTTGCTCTCTATGCTGTTGATCTTGATTCCTACGTTATTCTTGGTTCACGATCTTGTAACTCATGGCTTCGTGCCTGATCTAGAACATCTTGGTCTTGTTTTAGATCTCTAATTTTCCTGTTGCGATTTGCGAGACTTCGGTCATGATTTTTTCGATGATATTCTGAAGAATTACTTGAACTGGAACTAGAACTTGGACTTTAGTTAGGACCACCCATGACTGCGTTGCGTCAGAGCCGAAAAGCGTCTGAGGTGGCGAGGGGTGGTATCGCCTGAAGAAGAAATCTCCTAATTCTTTTGCTTCTTTTTGTGTTGTCTCACAAGGCTAATACACCGTGTCCACACCCAGTTAAGGTTGAGCTAATTTAGTACAATTAGAGAACGAGTCGGGATTTAACTCGGCGTCCGACAGGACGTTAAGAGGTGGCCTTACTGTAAGCTGGCTACCCTCACGTGAGTCCTTATAAGAAGGAGCTTTGTGTTAAGCTGGTATACATTCGCGTATAGCGTGCTATCCTGCGTTAGAATACTAGCTTTTTGTTTATATCTGAAATTAGTTATCTTTCTTATTTTTTTGTTAAAGTAAAATAAGTTCAAACAATAAGCAGAAACCAGACAATTTTTTTTTTCACGGTGAATGAGAATTCTACCTTAGAAAATGGACTTTTTTACTATTCATTCTGAATTTTTTTTTCAATACTGAAAATGTGTTGCTTTACGATCAAACATAGTTTTGGATGTACGCGCCAAGCTTCAACAATCCGATGAACCTGCACTGATCTTATTTTATACCCGCGCTTCGATCACCGAATAGATTATGCAAAGCGTCCAAGCGTTTTCATTGTATTATATAGTACTGGGTATGAGTATCAGATTAGAAGAAGGCAAAAAGTTTGACAATCCGAGACCGTAATTGAAAAATCTAGGTTAACAGGGTGGGATCGACCTGTTCAGCATTCGGCCGGCAAAGTGTGGGCAAATAGAGCGTTGTGCGGATGTCCTCTTTCTTGCCAAGCATAAAAGTCAAGACTTTGTGCTTAGCCTCCTGCTCCAACTCTTCACCTAATTTTGGGTTCGTAACGCAGTGGAACCCAACCTTCCGAATTAAAAGTTGCATTTAATACTATGAAACTACAGGCCACGTATTTAAAAAAAAATATCTATTTATTCTCCTACGATAGTTGGCTTGAAGTGGCCGTATAGTCCGTAGCATGATGGTCGGCATTCCTTCACGGTACTAGTAGAGAAACATTTGGCTTCATCGGAACTGCGCACAACAACCAACGTACGTCGTATGATACATCCATCATTGGGCGGAGAGCTAGGGGGCGAAGGCATGGGGGTAAGAGGAAGATCGTGTTTGTTGTGGCAGGTATTTTGTTCCTCACTGGAAAAAAATGTAGACAATACAGATAACACAACTGTATTGTAAAAAAACGATAGTAATGATGATCATCTACCGTAACTGGCCTCGGACTTTGTCAGGCAGCCCGAAGCATTGCTTTCCTTGATGGCCGTCGTTCAGTTGATAAGAAGCGGCCATCAGAGTTCCAGACGAGAGCGTGCAACGCTGAGAATCACGCAATTCAGAAACAGTTTCGCCGTCCATGTTACCGCAAAGGCCGATCATCTTTCCTTGGAACGACCTGGGTGCCTAACGATCAACCAATGTCTTCTCAACGCTATTAGAAAAAGTCGTCAAATAAAACATACTTTGACGGTGACGCTACTCGATGCATCGGCTATGATATGGATATCATGGCCGTGAGACGAAAGCTTGAAAGCAGATGGTCCGACCTTAAAGAACCAAAGAAAGGAAGACAAAATTAAGTACCACACACACTATGCAAAACCAAAAGAGTCAAACAGGCATTCAACAAATTACATTTAGCTGACACAGAAGGCCTATTACGAGCCAATAAATGTTGAACATTGAACTTGTACGAAATCATTGCTCCACAATTCAGCGGAGAAAGCTTAACCTTATAGACTCCGATAGAAGGTCGAGAGCTGGATTGGTAGGTCATATCAGCGTGGTGAACTTCCAGCGGTTGATCCTCGGTGACGACCACATCAATTTCATTATAGCGAATCTTAAGACTGGCCGCTGCAACTTCTAATTTGTCTCGACCAACTAATAGGGTAACAGTCTATGAAAATTACCAAAAAAAATTGGTCTTACACAAGCTAATTGGCATTCTAAGGTAAATCAGTCTCGCAAACCTTGTTTTCGCCGTCTTGACGCATTAACACGGCTAGTGTCTCAATGCCCGGTACAGTCATGACTACGTGTTCGCAGTCATTGATGTGCGCGTTGTACTGCACTTTGTCAAAGGTTGTGATGCTATTCCTTTCCAGGCGACAGATTGCTATTTTATTTTATAAATATGCATGAGTTTCAAATGAAATTTGCTCGTGAAACTCAAACATTTAAAAATGGGAAAACTTGAAAAATATCCTTACGAGCAAATCCGTCGCTAATAGTGTTGTCGATCAAGCGTTCCATCAAGGAGCTCTTGGCGCTGACCGGGAATATCACGTTGGATGTTTCAGAAAGCGGTAATTCCCGGAATAAGGTGTTGGATTGCGGCTTGTGGAACATCAGGTCAACGGCCGACAAGGATGGCTGAACTTTGGCTGAGATTCGTAACTGCTTGTTGGCGTTGTTCACTTCCACCCGATTTTCCGACAAGTGGGCATAAAATTTGCTTTTAAGCCAGCCTTCCACGCCCAGCGTGGCGTTCATCAAAATGGGCAGCATCTTCGTGAATGAAACGGAAAAAAGCAAACGTTTAAAAACTGGATTTTCGAACGACGAAAATGAAAATATTGCCATGCGAAGCATTTGTTCATACATGACCATATTTGACGACGGCGTCGTATTCGTCCAGAACAGTGGCTAGCTCTTTGACAGCCAGGCATTGTTCATGGCTAAATTCTCCTCGGGATTCGTGCATGATGCAATCACGATTCCCCGGTGAGTCCTCGACGTACCGGATGAACGCCTCGCTGCGTCTCATGCTGACCTAAAAGTGAGACAATTTCGAAAGCCAAATCGTTAGCTTTTAACCAAGAACTTTGTAAAGGTCTATTAGGAAAACGTACATCAACCGCGATTTGATGCTCCGAACACGAGTCTCCGAAACCGATATTGGCGTTCCAGGAGGCTTCCATCGGAGTATCGATCATTGTGCGACGATCCAGTGAGGGTAATCGCGGATAATTTCCACCTCCTTCAATGCACAACTGTCAAAAACTGTCGTTAAGTGCCAAATCAGCCTGATGAATTCGGATTTCAAATCCTACCGTAAACGGGTCTGACACTTCTTGATTGATGGGCAATTCGAGCTGGGCATTGATGGCGAGTTTGGTGCCCTCCGTTCCATAAGCTCCGGCAAAAGAAGCGCCGTAAATTTTGGCAGGCAAACCGACCTTCTCCATAATCAATTTAGCATCGACGTGAATGGCCGATCCTTTTGGCACGGGACCTAAAACCTTCAAGGAAACGTACAGTTATCTCAACGAATATCATCCGTAGCTTTCGTCGACTTAAAAATCATACAGTCAAAAATAAGATGCAACAGACAGTACTTTGTTCAGTTTTTTCTTGATATGAGGCTCCATGTTGTTTGATAGGTACTGAATGCGGTTAACTGGCTCCTTAACGGCGGCCGGTGATTTTGAACCGGTGCTGTACACTTGGGTGCCTCTATCCAACTTGTCTGCCGCGTCTACAAAACGTGAAACACACACATTTCAGAGTTTGCCTCTTTACTTGCGATGACTTCCCTTTAAAAATTTGCTGCCCCCAATTTACTCACCAATATTTAAGGAGAAGACAATTTTCGTCGTTTCCGAGGCGATCGGGTCGAGTGTGACGCGATTTGATTGAAGGTGCAGAGAAGCAGGTAGCAAAGCAAAATTGGCGTTCATGAAGAATTTTGAGGGTGATTCCTGCCAAACAGATCGATGGTTGACAGCAGGGGGCAATTCTTTCCTGCTGGTCCAGTTCAGTTTTAATCCAGATATACCACCAATTGGGTGTTGATGCTGAAAGTGTCAGAACGTTTCATAAAACGTAGAAAAAAGTAGAAAAATATCGCATTTTGTTGAATTTCTTTACCGTCTGAGCAGCCACGCCAAAGGCGTGAACATCTTTCAATTCGCCAGGACTAGGATAAGTTGGTAGGTCAGCACTTATCGCCTGTAGGGCAGTGAATGGCTGGACGCGGTAATGAAAGAGGGTGGTAAGTCCAGCGGGCCCTGACGAGGCTGGCTTCCAAGCGGCTATCATTTTCCAGTTGTCCAATTCGACACCAAGGGTCAATCGACCAGGAAGACTGACGGTCGCAAGGGTGGCAACACCCGAGACAGGCAGAGCCTTGGTGAATTCCACGTTGACGCTCATACTCGCTGCTAATTTGACAACTACCCTGTGGGCGCCAACAGAAATGTGTGTACGTCATTCAGAAATATTTCAAACATTTTCAAGTACGTTGGCTTGACGTCTAGCTCCAAACCCAAATTCTTTGTAGAAGTAGGGGTCGACCATTTCTTCAGATCTGTTAAATCATCAGCACGGCCGCTGACAATTTGAATGTCACCTGGCGAAGGAGATGTGAATGGTTGGGTCGAACCAGTAACAAAACGTAAGGATTGTGATCATTACGTGAAATAATCGTTACCTTTAAAGGAAGACAAGACCTGGGCTTGAGTTCGTGTGCTAATCATAAAGCCGAGGGTGCTCGGCACCAGAACTTCAGCATGAGTCAAAGGCATCCACCTGCGACGAGAAAACTCTCGCTTCACAGAGAGGCTACCCGACGTCCAAAGACCTATCGCCATTTTCCAAAATTGATTTTAGTTTGACCGACTGTTGGTAAGAGACGCAGGTGTAAGAAACAAATTGGTAAGTCACTTTGCAATAGGTCGGTGATGCCGGCTTCATCGAAGGACGTGAAATGATGGACAGCCTTCATCAAGCTCAAATGCAAAAAGGCGTCTGCCGAACCGGCATCCTGTGCGGGGATGGGGCTCTTGGCGTTGAGCTGTTTCTTCATGCGACGTAGGTCGGGATGCAGGTCAAATTCTCGAAAACGACCGTTTCTTGACTGGGAAGTTTCTACATTCTCGGAGGAGGGGTTGAATTTGGCCAGGATTCTGTCCCAGGCACTTCTCCAATTCTCGCCGTAGGCCTCCAGCTAAAAGTACTTGCCATTAAACAATTTTCACGCTGCTGATCGACATACTGTACATTACCTCGAAAATGTCAAAGTGGTACGGTCCGAGGACCCAGCTGAGCCGGCCGTAAAGGCTTTTGGGAAAGATGGATTCTTCGGAATTGAACATTTCGCTATGAAACTCTGCGCCAGCGCTGCTTTCTGCGACCAGGTGGGACCGTTTCAAATTGTAGGAGTATTTCAAGCCTAAAGGAACGCGTTTGGCTAGCGGCAATACGATCTGCGCCTTCTCCGATCTGTTTAGTCGGTGGGAAAGTATGATCACGACTATTCTGAACAGGTAAAATGTGTCTAAAAGCAAAGACTTACAACTCTTTTAGGTTCTCGACTGGTTCAATGTTGCTGGCCAGGCTGTGAAGAGTCGTGTAGACAAAAGAGGCTACCTATATAATAGTAAAAAGGCCAGTTTTGTAGAGTTTCGTTTATCCAACAGAACTCTGACTTGTCAACCATCTTTCCACCCAAGCCTGTCATTTTGCACTTGATACATTTACATGACGAATGTAGATGTGATTGACGTACATAATTAGATTAGCAAATTATTACAAACCTGGGCACTGTGTTCGAACCAAGTTGACACGGCAATCCTTTGCCAGCGGTAAGCTGGAGGGTTGGCTAAGATGAGCAGCGTAAAAGCCGCCATGCGAACCTACATGGAAATAAACAGACAATTATCTCTTCCGTCATTTTTCTACATTTTCCTTCACTGGTTCGCCTGTTACGCACTTCGCTACTCTCGGTCGGATTCTGAAATGTGGTGGACAGCACTTGTATAACCTTTGCGTTCGAGTCGTGAGCGATTTTGTGTAAACTGATGACAGCTTTTGTCCTGATGAGTGGAGAATAATCTCCCTACAAGTGGATCACAAAAGATGGAGCAATCAGACACCACTCGGCTGCCATCTCATCTATTTATTACTTTAGCCTTGATAATAGGAAGGACGACAGAGAGGATGGATTCGTGGCCGATTTCTCCGAGGGCTGTCAGAGCAGCCATTTTGTCTTCGATGGAACCAGCGCCGTTGATTTCTTTGTACAGAAGCGGTACCAGTCTGCTGGTGATGAACGGGTCGTTAGGTTGACAAAATTCGCCATAGAGACCACTGGGGAAACGAGTGCGAGCCTCACTCACATTCACGCAGGCCACGTGCGCCAATTGGCAGACAGACATCATCGCCGAATGGTAGATGGGCCGTTCAGAGCCCGAAAAAGTGCTTGTAGCTTTCACCATGCTCTAAGAGATGTAAAATAAATCACTATTATGGATCACGTCGCGCCCAACGATGAGATTCATTTGAGAAAAAAAAGACTCATGATATTATTTTTTACAAAAAGTTCGTTTAGAAGTTCAGCGGTCGGCGTGCGGACGTACAGCGGTAAACTGGAAATGGCATGAAGGCTCTCCGACTTGCTGAGACGACGGTTCAAAATCGATTCCTTCAAAAATGTGACAGTAGGATTGCTGCCAGCAGCGATCATTGCATCCAACAAAATACTCCTGTTCAAATTCAGTTATAAAGACAATCCAATGAATTAGAATAGGTTTTTTTTAGCTGGAAAAGGCTATAAGGCTAAATCACCTCTCAAGGTTGGAGCGATGGCCAACGTCGCCTACCAATGTACTGACTTTCTGATAATCCAAGTGACGGATGAGATGAGAAATGGCTGAGATCGTATCGATCGCTGCTTCCTCTTGGCTTTCTTCTATCCGGTCTACGGCCTGGGTCAGCAGACGTTCTACCTCATCCAGCATGTTCTCAACGCCTTGGTGAAGTTGGTCGGCATCGCGCAGAGGAGGCATCCGCATTAGCCCGTCCGAAAGCCAATGATTACCACTGGCATTCGTTCCTGGGAAGGAATAGACAAGCGAGCCGATAGAAAGTCCAGTGTCCAATTCTTTGGGTGGCCACGCCGATGACGACGAAGCGTGGCGCACGGCCTGCAGTATCAGCTTCATCAACGAAAGGGACCTCAGCTGTTCCGTGTCGTATGCGTATGGACTAGTCCGCACTTCGCCTTGATGCGTCATCTTGAGCAACGTAAAGGATTCCAGGCTACCGCATCCGATGTAACGGGTGACGGACGAACGCTACGTTTTACAATTCCATTTGAAAATTTAGTTTACAATTTAGCCGCTAAACAATAAATATGCGAAATAGGTAGTTGGCGATGGAAACCCAAATGAAAGGGCCATTCGTTAATTTAAACGTAGAGACGTTACTGAGTTAGTGCATTACCGAACGAGCTGTTCCGCAAGCGGCGACACCCGGTTTGCATTGCCATCCGGCAGGAGCGATGACCGTATAGACGGGCTTGCTTAGCCGACACTTGCTGTAGTCCTTGGTCTTGACCACTTGGAAGAAAGTGCCTTCGACGCATAGCTTGGGCATAGGGTTGAGTTTGCTGTCGGAGCGGATGAGAGCGTCCGATAAAGGAGCGATTTCGTAGAGCATCTCGCACTCGCCAGTAACGCCACTCTACATCGCATCGTTGAGGCAATTTGCGAATTACAGTAGACACATCCCTTCGTAACTCCATTGCTGAACCTACCTCCAAGACTTTGAAGACGGTGTTTACGTCTTCTGTCGAGTCTTCGGTCGGCAGGCCGAAATTGCGCGACGCTGATTCGACGCTTCGACTTCCAGAGACGTGCAGCTGCAGTTTCGACGCCACGGCCTTTTTCATATTGATGGACCAAAATGGTTCATCCTGACTTACCACCAGCGCCTCGAACTGCATTTCATTTCAACCGTTGTGTTCAAGACCGACGCCGCATTCATTGTTAATTAGTTCATTCAAATACGAAGCGATTGAAACGATTGAGTAGCGGATATGAAGCAAGCAGATAATGATTACCAAGCCTTCACGGTGACGGATGATGAATGGTTTCTCGAGGAAATGTTTGCCTTCGACGACGACCTGTGTGCCAATTTGGCTGGACTCGAGTTCGCTCCAACTTTCGCTGACATCTGTGTGGAAATTTCTCGCTGTGACGTCGGCCAGCTAATTGATTTCAAACTCCATTTAGAAGAAAAAAAAGAGAGAAACACGATGGAATAAATTGACCCGGTGTCCGATGACTCGAACTTACCTTGACAATGATGGAACCAGCATCGCGGCACTGGACCATCAACTGCGCATCGAACTTGACACCGGCCGCCTGTGGGCCCAGCTCGGGAATGTCGCTGACCGAGATGGCGTGCAGTCGGTAGACGTATTCACTACCCGCCGCCCATGGTGCTTTCGTTGGCAAAGACAAGTACACATTTGATGCCGTTTTTGTATCGAAAATGAGAGGTATCGAAACTTACTGTATCGAGCAGACGACACCGAAGCTGTTGACGGGATGGCAGGTGGCGACGAAATATGAAAAACACGAGGAGAATATCCGTCACGAATTGCAAAACACCGACACGAAACACTAGGAAACACTTACCGAGACACAAGACGAGTCCCATTAGGACGGCTAAACGTGTTTTCATGCCCATCCTAGTGAAATTCGAATCGACTAGCTCATCAACGTATTTATAGACTAGCGAGCGCTCACCAGCACTGGCAAATACGACTGTTGGATGGGCTAGAATGTGTGGCGAGTGAATGTCTAATCATTATCGATTGATTATTGCGAGCGGCCAGTGGACAGTCCACTCACGGCGCCGCAGGGGCAGCATGTGCGGTAACAGCGAAAAGTAATACGCGTTTTCCGTTTGACCTGAAGGAGCCTTGGACTTTAGGGCAATACGATTCCACGCAGCCAATTCAGCAATCGGTCGCAGGACAGACTTTTATCTGCTCATGATTCAGCTGCTTGCAATTTTCCCTGACACGGGCGAGTGTTTTGCGCCATAATAATCATTACTGCGACTTCAGCTATTGAAACAATAATCAGCAAAATTGGTCGGTCAACACCAAACGATTTGGCTGGTTTCGTAAAGTTTTTATTTGAAAGCAAGTTTTACAGACAGAAAGATGACAAGTTCAATGATCGACTCCAGTCAGTCAGCAAAATAACGCACGCGATTCGTCCCTTCGCGAGAAAAACAAAAACCAAAAAAAAAAAAGGACAAAAAAACAAGAAAAAGCGAAAAAACGAAAAAAACCCATTCCACGAAAGGAGTACAATATCAATCTAAGGGAACTTTGGCACTGGAACGACACGATACAACGTATTGCGACTTTTTTTTTTCCTCCGATTTTGGAGCATGCGTTAGAAGATAAATGAGAAGAAAAGCGCGCTAACTAGAAATGAAAACCAGATAGTGAAAAAGCAAAATTGACGTCATTTGATGTACCAAAGGATTTTTCTTTTCCCCCACAAATAATATATAAATATCTATGTAAAGCTGATAATGGTCCACGTTTTCCAAACAGTCCGGCATTCAAGAATGTGTCACTCCTTTACGTGCCACTAGCATGTTCAAGACAGGATATTTCTTGATGTAGTCGACAGCCTTCTTGTGAGTGCACATGGTCAAATCGTACCCGTTACACTTTTAAACAGATAGATAGATAAATAAATAAATAAATAAATAAATAAATAATAATAATAATAAAATAAAATGAAATGAGGTCAAAAAAGAGCCAGACTGAAGAAATACACAGGATATAGCTATGCCAACTGGAGATGTGACTGGTAAAAACATATCTTCAATCTGGCATTTTTTTTTCCCATTTAAAGACAAGGTTATTTAGGTACAAATCAAGTTTTAGAACAGCTTATAAAAACTTAAGACATCAGCATTATTATTAACTTTGATATTAGACCAACAGAAATAAATACCTGCAATATTTTGTCATTCACCCGGAGACCAGCTTTTGCTGCTGTAGTTGTAAACAAAAATTAGCACTAGGTGTTGAAAAGAATTTAAAAAAAAGTTGGTACCTGGACTACTTTCTTGCACTTCAGTTACATAGATTCCCTAAAAGAAATGCAAAAACAAAACCAAAAACACTGAAAGCTTCCTAAATAGATAGGAACTGCTGGAATGAGCCACTCACATTATCCGAGTAGCTCTGAGGGCTCTTTCTGAAATCCTGGTCAATCCCTCCTCCAATTTTGAAGCCACATCTATGCACTTCTCTCCCTTCATGGTCCAAGACAGATTCCTTGTGTAGGGTGATGGGAATCTAAAAGAAATAAGAGTGTTCATATTTTTAGCTTTTATTTGTGTGGTAGCGACCTGTTAGGACTCATCAAGTGTGACAATGACGCATCAAGTAAGAAGATGGCTTACACTGAGGCACTCCATTGCCGTCCCCGCCTGGTGAAAAAAGGTAGACATTTGGTTACAAAATCCTAATTTACTCTTTTTCTGCAAGGAAAGTGGGTAAATGTCAAAATGACAATTCAGTATTTTTCCCTTTGAGGTCAGTCGAATGAGCTGTCAAACGATAAAATAGCCAATCATTGGCGATGTTGCCAAATCTCGCACAAGTTCAAGATTTGCTGTCATTGTTTATTTTAATTATTTAGCTACATTTCTAAATGCACATCTACATAAAATCTTTCTGATAATAAGCTGTTTAGGACACGTGAGTCGCAACTGGATCTCAAGTCACGATATAAATGAATCTCAACTTTGAACTGCATGAAATATCCGACTTTGTTGTCTATCGTTCATGCAGATTTGTCGAAATCCAATTCGCCACAATACAAGAAAAATACGCGAATGCTATTTGAGGAAACTCTTCAGTCGTTGACTCTGCAGATGTTCAAGTAACTGCCGAGAATATAGAAATGGAAGACTACACTCAGATATTGTGATATGTCAACACACAAGGACAGGAACTTACATTCTTCCTTAATAATACTCGATAGGGCATAATAATTAGACACAGCACTACGCACGTTGGAACCTAAAAAGGACGTAAGGTCCGATACGGAACGTCAAGGAATATATGATATGAGTATAGTCATTTTGAAAATAATGCTAATAACCTAAAGGTAAACACAAGATCTACACAACGCAGGAAATTTCTTCTTTGGATAGACGTCGGGGGGAGGGATGAATTGCGGCAGATTCCGTCCTGTTAACACCACGGCACGGTGCATCGACCTCATCCGGCCTGCTTACCATTTAAGCTGTTTCTACAGAGTAGAGTGATTCGTCAGGGGGTGGAAGGACTGGGAGAGGAGGCGGGGTTGATGCGGGAGGACTAGGGCTTTTATTGCTGCCATTGGACATCATCCGGCAGCCGGAAGCTGCCAACAAGCTACAGACTTCGTCGACCAGGCTGCCACTTCCACTTCCGAGATCCAGCGGATTTGAAAATGACGTGCTGTTGTTTATCGCTGGACGACCGTGCGGGGGTACTGGCGGGGAGCCGTCACCGGAAGGCCCAATGTTCCTGGTGTGGGCGACATCGGAGACGCCGTGTACCCAGATTTAGGAGGCAGAGGTGGGGCAGGAGGTGGCCGATGATGCCGCATCGTACCGGATTCCCCGCTTCTGGGGACATGACAAGTGACGACGGGATTCCTGGCTGGCCTTTTTTGGCACTCTCTTCGGATGGATGGGAGGCGGAGACGCAGAATCGCCGCCCATGAACGACTCGTCGAACGACGATTTCGACGATCTGGGAGGCAGAGGTGGCGCGATCTGACGGGGCGGAGTTCGGCTCAAAGTCGAATCGACAGTGTCGTGTACGTTCGGCGATGAATGGGTGTGGCGAGATTGCTGCGTGAGGCTAGTCGGAGGAAGTTTGCTGCTCAGCGGCGTCCTAGTTATCGTCAACGAATGGACGGGGTTATTGGAGGCCAAAGAATCGCGATCCGTACCGAAACCGGAATCTCGCAACGAAGCTGGACTGAAGAATATGTACTCATTGGCCCAGCGCGGAGATTTGGCTCGGCTAACAGTGGCGACGCTGCCGGCTGACCTCGGCGTCGTCGAATTCGTTGAATGAACAGGCTGAAGTGGCACAGACGCGGCCGTGTTGGCCGCTTGCAATTTCTCCAGGATTTCTGATGGCTTGCAATACAGATCTTCCTCGTCCTCGCTGCCCACTTCGCCGACTGTTAGATGGCCGTACAAACTGCTGCTGGAGCTTGAGGATCGATTGCTCGGCGGGCCGCCGCCAGCCATTAAAGATCGCTGCGCTCTAACTCGGTCGGAAGCCATCGACAATGACGCATTGAGCAACGCATTGCTGCTGTTTAACTTTGCGGGGCTGTACTCGATTCCGGCGTCGCTATCGGCTCGTCGGTGATGATGGCCCAAAGCTGCCGGCGTTTGACTGTTGGCGTAGCGGGCGCCCGTATCCGGTGAAGGAAACCCCCACTCTTTCAAACGCTGTTTCATTTGCGCTAAGCAATCGACCAGCCTCTTGTGGAGTGGCTGGACTTCCGGCGGTGCCAGTTTGCCGTGAAGGGTAAGACCTGCTTCGAGGATGCGCACCTGTTCGACGATACACTGGCGCAACTGGAGGACGTGTTCCAGATGGGTCGGATGGCTGACTAGGAAATCGGAATTGAAAAAAGCCTCTTGGTACTTGGCGATTCCGCCCATGACGCAGGCGTCGATCACGCCTTGAAGCCGCATGCTGAACGGGTTGATGTTGCGGCGGGGTTCAGCCGCGTGCAACGAGGCCAACTGCTGCAGTTCGCGATTGACCGACATGACGGTCTCGCACGCGTACTGAACCGGAGCGATTTCTTCGACGTGGCGATCGACCACTTGAAACCATCGCAAAATTCCCGGTAACCTAAGTCACAATTGAAACCAAAACAAAAATGATAGTCGACTGAAGAAGAAATCCAATATCGACTTACGGGTGCTCGCTGACGAGCCAAGTGCGTTCAATCCAAAGGCTCTTGAACTCGTTGTCTCGATCGACGGGTCCTTTATGGACGGGCCGGTCCAACTGAAAACGACGGACGTCGTTGACGCGGTAATAGCTGCGTATCTTCTCGTGAAACCCAACGAGTCCAGCGTCAAAGACGGGGTGATCCTCAGCCACGGGTTTCACGTTGCAGATCTGAATGTGCTGGCCCTCGGAGGTCAGAATGGCGTCACCTGGTGGCGTGTTCTTCGTCAATATGTGCGCAGTGGGGAACTCGGTCTGGAGTCTCTGAGTGAATGCACCAATGCGCTCGTATTCGAGGCCGCGATAGACGAACAGGCGATTTCGCAAGAAGAGCGGAAACCCTTGGCCGTAGAAGCCAACGCGAAAGTACTCGGGTTCGGGTCTCAGCTGCGTCAGGATGTGGTCGTAAAAACCTGCCTGCATCCGCAGGATGTGTGATAGCTTCCCATAGTCGTACAGCCGCGTTTCGTAGAAATCTGCCAGCTCTTTGCACAGTGGGATCCCTTTTTCCCAACATTTGCCGCGGTCGAAATACGCGATGCTTTTCATGTACAGTTGCCTAGACGAACGTCGAAAAACAAAATTTCATAAATCAATGTCTTTTTAATTTTTAGGGGGAGGGGGTGGCTTCAATTCAAAAGAAGAATCAAAGTTATATACTCTTTGCGTTGCCATTCCATTTGCGATGAGTGATGACCGTCGGCGGGCATCATCTGACTGGACCAGCCCATTTGGCTGGCGTGCAACTGGAGTGTAAGGGCCGCTTCGGTGTAATTGTCGGCAGACAAGTGGAGGTCGTGCAACTTGTAGATGTACCGCAGATACATGTCACGGCGATCAACCTCGTCTTTGTAGAAATTCTAAAAGAAATGCCAACAGTTAGCGAGAACAAGACAATCGTTGAACATTTGCTATCGCAATCATCTTGCCAATAGATTAAAGGTGCAGCTCATTCGTTTGTCCCGATTCTCTTCTCCTTCCATGACGTTGCGATAGTCCAGCAATCGTTCCAATAGCCGCGTAATGGAACCGATAAATGCCTTGCCGTGTTTCTGCCACGTCACGTCGCACGATTTGACCTTTTCCAGCAGTCTGTCATCAAGTCAATCAAAAGTTATTATCCGTGAACCTCAGTGCCGATCGGTTGTGCACACAAACCGTTTGGATTTGTGCCCATACCTACATCGAGCTCAACATTTCCCTTTCATTTGTTAAGAAGCGTTAAAGAAAAGATGATTTGTTAAGAAGCATTCATGAATAAGAATGGAAAATTCAATCGCACTAAACGGGCTGATTGGAGGTCGACCAACCCACAGAGAAAAAAATAAACAAATATGAAGAAGAAATACTTACATGGTATTGAAAAGTTCCTTGTAATTGTCGTCGCCCTTATTCTCTCCCACCAGGACGTCCAATTTATCAATCAGTTCTGATTCGACCTGTTCAACAAAAATACACACACAAAAACAAAGGGGGATGAAAAAAATGAGATGGTTTTCATCATTGTGAAGTCACCTGTTTGAAATTGCCGCGGTGTCGATGCTCGCAGTCGAGCATGTCGAAGAAAATGGGCAGAGTAGCCCGGCGTAAAGTCGGTTCTGGTACCAGGGTAACTTGCAGAAACGGGCCAACCATCGACGGTATAAAGTGAATCTTGTAATCACCGATAGCATTCCACATGGTCTGCACGAAGCGAAGCGAAAAGCGAAATCAAACAACAAGTGAGTTGGGACACTTTGAACCAACAAAATGGGGACGTTTTCTTACAAGGATTTGGAATCCCATTTGAACTCGCATATCACCGCCCTGAGCTCGGACCATTTTCAATCGTTGGCCGGCTGTACGCTTTTCCAGCTGCAAGCTGGGCTGCGTCAAAAACGAGACGGCCAGGTCAAAATAATTGCTCCACAGCTGCGTGAAACAAATGCCTCTCGTTAGCGCATTCAATGCAAAATTTCTCTTTAATATTTCGTCTTCAACCGTCCTGTGTTACCTGACTGTCAAACCATCCGCAATCGAGAAAATAGGCCACCAGCGGTTGCGTCATCTGATCCAAGGCTGAAAGCATGACCCGGTTGACAACGCAATGCATGGTCGACCATTCGAACGGGAAGACGTGCTCGCCTTGACGGGCCAGCGTCCGCAGCACAGCGAAAAGTTGCAACAGAAAATCCTTGAGCGGCTTGCGCTCCGATAATTCAGACCAGAGGCGATCGTAATGGCCCTGATCAAGCAGTTCCAACACGCTGAGCAAGCAAGCGACCAGTGGGCCCTAGCAATCGAAATGAAGAAAAGGAAAAGCCATGGTGAGAAAGGGAGAGCCATCATTCGAATCGTTTAAGAGCCGCTACCACATTGGAATCCGTTTTCTGCGCTGATTGCACGGCTTGGATGAGAACGGCCAACGTGGCTAAGGCGATTGTTTCCACGTCGCGGTACCAAACATTGTCCTCTGTCGTGTCGTCGGCCATGCTCATGTTTCGATAGAAGTTCATCATGTGGCCCAGCGTCTCCGTGCAAAACGACGTGACCAACGGCTGCGACAAATGGAGCCGCAGCTGGCGGCAGATTGTGGCCAGTAAAATGGCACGAGCGGCTGACGATTCCGTGAACAGTGGCCCTCTGACGGTGGTGAGAACGAGCTGCATCCTGGCTGTGGCTATCAGCGGATGGGGCTCTTTCGGAAGGCTGTCAATCAACGACGACAATAATTTGGCTGCCTCCGCTTGACTCAGAATTTGGCTCAGCTGTTCCACCACCGTGTAAATATTGCGCAGCAAGACAACCTTCAGCGAACAAAGGCCAAACGTAATCAAAACCATTCAAACTGGACGAAGAGGAGATGGAGCCTACTTGAGTATTGACAAGCCCGTCGCTGCAGAGCGAAGCGACTTTGTTGAAAGTGGCAAAGAGGGACTGAAGGAACTGGCGGAAATCGTCCTCTTTCTGATTTTCCAGCATGGCCCTTGCGTAGAGCCGGCGCGACTGGATGACCAATTTGAAGAGGATCTCAAAAGCGCGGAAGCACTGCTGAATGGGTTCGTGTTTGCAATCGCTGCTGGAATGAACGCGGTCGGTGCACTGCTGGACGCAACTCAGCAAACCCCTTGTCAATTTAAAATTGAAAGAAAAAATTAAAAAAACGGAATTTTTAGCCAATCATTGGCTTCATATTCAGAATGTTAGAGTCATTTTACTTGTAGGCCAAAGCGGCCGAAAAATGATCGGTAATGTAGGCATCCACCACCGACTTGAAATGCTGGAATTTACTGTCGTCCAGCAAACTCAGAATATTCACCTTTAACGAGTACAACATGAAAGATGAGTACTTAAAAAAATCAAAACATTGGAAAATAAGCTCATGATTAGATTACCAGAACTTCAAAGACCAAGCCCGAATGCGGGGTTGCATTTCCCTCGGCGTCGGAGAACATGACAAAGAGCGAATCCAGCACGTCCTGGAGAAACTTGACTAGCTCCTCCCCTCTCAAACGCATGACGAGGTTGAGCGTATCGGTAATGCGTTCCGGGTGAGATTTCCATTTGAGCAACGACAGCAAATTGGCTGCAAAAGGAAAACGCGTGAAAAATCATTAGTCCTTGCATTATAAATCTCGTTACGCCAGCACAAAAACACCCCCCAAAAAAAAAAGAAACTGTTCCAAATGGATTTGATACCGTTTTGAGTGAGTTTGGTGGAACAAAGGTAGAAAGCCACCGTGACCGACTCACGGCCGTTACGCTGAAACGACGCACAGGACGGCGACGATGAGGCGATGGATGACGTGGCCTGAACGGCGACCGACTGCACCTGCTTCGCCGAGTAGGGCAACTGCAGATAGGAGACGGACGGATCTTTCAAGCGGGGCAGAGTCTTCCACTTTGTAAACCAACAGTTGGTGTTGCCCATCCGGTAGGACGGTTCCATCGCGGTCCATCAACGGGATGAACGAGAAACCGATCAGTCTCTTCTCCGTCTTATCTTTGGCTAAACGAAACCAAACGAACGGAAAACGAAATGAAATCGATCGGAAATGGACGTGCCAACATCAACCACTTACTGCTGCAGTGCCGATACTCGAGCCGCAAATGGGCGCCGTAATACTTTTCGATGGACAACAAGACTTTAATCATTTCGTACCACACAGGGCCGTTCATGTGGTAGAGGACGACCGAATGGTGCTGGGTTACTCCGTCCACGTTCGACGCTCCGTACAAGCAGTTCTACGCCAAAGAGAAAACAATATTCAGACGGCGAAGGAAAATATCGATTCCACTTGATCAAGTGCGTTTCTTAGAGTTCGATCAAGTTATCCATTGTCTCGATATGGCTAACAGGTGTGATGAATGTAGCAAGTCTAACAAGAAAAAAGATGGCACGGCGATAATCAAGGCCACGTTTTGCATCGGGAGACAACGACGCCGGTCTGGACCGGTTAATATACGTATGCACGCATGGATTATTCATGCATTTTGCACCACGACACAAAGGAAGACAAAAAATATAACCAAACAATTTACAATAAAAAAGAAAATAAAATCAAATACATTGTTGATTAGCATCGGAAAAGCCGGTTTCACCCCCCCTTTTATTTCCCCTGACGCTGATCGTGGGAGAGAAAAGGGGGAACGTCGTGCGCTTGCGCCACATCAACGTCATTGAATAGGAAATGTTATTTTTTTTTTTTTTTAAAGTTCGTGCCATTGCATGTTAAATACTTGTCAGTGCATAGCGAATTCAAAAACAAACAAAATGTGCGACAAACGAATAAGAATTTGTACCTGGATGGGCCTGCCAAACTCGTCTAAAACTTGAACGGTGACCTCGACGTTTTTACTCGACGACTTTCCTCCACGTTCGAACTCGCCTCGTTCGATTACAAAGTACAAATCGTTCCTGTCGACAGGCAAGACGTCAAGAAAAATTAGATGATAAACAACACGGCCCGCAGCACACCAGACGCAAACAAAACAAGCAAGGCGAACAGTGCGCACGGCAAAACAAATTGCGCATGGACGCCGAAGAGTCTAATTAACCGCACCTGACGTCACCGGGCATGATGACGTCGGGAAAGCCCAGCTTCTGAGTCAAAGCTATGTTTTTCAACAGGTGGATGTACTCGTGACGCAAGGCGGCCAATTCGCCACGCAACAGTCGCAGGGAAACCACCACACCTACGTAGTGAGGCGGAAATGATTAGAAAAATCGCGAAAACAGAAAACAAAAAAAAACGAGCCAATCACCTTGAGAAATTTGTCCGGAAAGGAGGCTGAATTTACTGGTGGATTTCTTGGCTACCAATTCGTGTTGCCACAGACCGTAATCCTTCTCGTCGCTTTGATACAATTTCAGGGGATATTCACGCTCTTCTTCGTCTTCGGCGCCGAGGCCGTTGGCGTCGGCCAGCAACTCGGCCAGAGGCAAGACGGCGACGGCGTGAGGACGTCGGTACGTCTGATTGAGCGGTTTTTTCGACGACTCGGTGTAAAGCAGCCGGCCGAGTCGGACGACTTGGACCACCAGATATAAATCCTTTTTCAAATCGGCGCTGCCCAGTTCCTGAAATTAACGGCACGTCATAGACAAAGAACGAAACGTCAGACAGAGGAAGGAGAAGCAGAAGAAACGCAAAAGCTTTTAAAGCTATCGATATCGAATGCAAATTGGGATGATGGACGAAAAAGAAGCGCAGGTGCGGCCGTACCGTAAAGAGCGTGGCGCTGTTGTTGGCTTTGCCGATGTAGCTGGAGAATCCCTCTTTAAGAACCTTGACTAGAAACTTTTCGCTGCGAGCCAGACCAAAGAAAATGAATGTCAATTGTCAACTAGACGACCCAACGCCAAACGCTTAACACCCAAACACAAATAGACGACATCAATGAAAACAAACGGGTCTTAGGAGTTCACCTCACGTAGCGCGAATGTTGCATGTCGTACAGGACGAAATACACTTCGGCATCTTCGCCGAGCGAGCAGCCAAAGTGACGCATCGACAGGTACAAGTGATGAGTTGCCGGACGCGATTCCGCATTCTTGCCACCTCTGGCCGGCAGAGTGGAATTCACCACTACATCAAGTCCAGTGTTAAAACGAAAAAAATCAACAGCATTTTTTTTTAAATGTCATTGTAAACTTTGCCTACCGTAGCACTGCGGTTCTTTTCGGCACTGGTCACATGCTACAAGTGGAATATATATTTTCAAGAAAGGGCGAGCATTAATTGACGTTACTATTCAATGTTAACGAAACGTATAAGAAACTCAAACGTACCACGTTGTAGAGTTGATACACTCCAAGGGTTATCGGGTCCGACGATGCGTTCGTCGATCCGCGGCACCAAGTCGAGTCCGAGTTTCCTAAACAGAATTTACACACACACACACACAGAGACACACACACAAAAAAAAAAAAAAAACGTGTTAAATGAAGCCCTTTTTATTCTTTCCTCTCGTCTTCTAACAAAGCTTCGGTCGAAATGTAACTGGCATTGGCATGGAAAAAAAATATGTCGAACGAACGTAGACACGGCCAGAATGAGACGGGCAAATGTGACTTTATGGCATTGGAGACAAACTCTGGCCTTTATTTTTATTTTTATTTTTTCTTCGGATTTTACAATTTAACAAGCGCAGCATGGGGGCCCTGGAGCCGTAAAAATGGTGTTGGTCGTGTTGCTATGACCGTGCCTTTAAATTCAGTATTATACCCATTTCAATTTAAAATGCGCCAGACATACATAAAAAAAAATTTTTTTTTTTTCCTTCTTCTTCTTCTTCTTCTTCTTATAAAAAAAAAAACCGGTCGAACTTGTATCTTAGACGATAAAGAATACAGACACAGAGAAACCCAATGGCCAAATAGGGTGGCCGTCATCGACCGCTTTTACACGTTGGCCAAGACCGGTTTAAAATTATTTTTCATGTTGAGGGGGAAAAAAAAGGAGAAAAAAATAAATAAAAAAAAAAACGGCAATGTCAACTGGTTTTCCTTCTCTCTGAGAGAATGGTGAAGAGCTACAACATATTTAAATTAAGGTAGACAAAAAAAAAAAAAAAGACGAAAATTTAATAACAAATCTAGAAGCCGTAAAGACGGTGTCTCGTATCAAGAGTTCAAGACTACCGTTTGCAGTAGCCCGATGCCTGGTTGTCAACTTTCTTCTTCTTCTTAAACAATAAAAAAATAAATAAAAATATATCAAAGTAACAAAACAAAAACAAAAAAAAAGGGGGGAGGTTGAAAGTTTAGCTCCGCATTCCGTGACATACGACCCAAAAAAACTTGCCGCCATTTTTTTTTTTTTTTTTTCAAAAAGATTTTATTTATTTATTTTCATTTTTTTTGTTTTTTTCAAATATTTTGTTGCGATGGTATCGCAGGTTTCGAATCTCTTCTCGGTCGTCATCCGACACTTGCGTAACAGCGTGACAAAATGCAAGACAGGGTTTAAAAAGAATCCACCGACCAGATCTCGGCGCCGATATCTTTCAAAAGAAACATGGCAGCTGCTTAGCCATGCACACAACTCATAAACAGGAATTCATTTTATTATTATTATTATTTTATTTTATTTTATTTTATTTTTTTGTCGTTGTTGTTCCTTCGAGAAATGTGGGGTGGGCAGGAGCTCTACAACCAACAACAAAGAAAATGAAAGGTAAAAGAACTAAAAATACGTGCCAATAACAAAAACAAGTCGAGAGAAAGGAGAAAAAAACAACAACAAACGAACTGGAAAATGAGTAAGGTTAGTTAACTGATGAAGCAATGTGTTGGTTAAGAAAGAAAAAAAAAACCCCAAAGACATTGTGACATTTCCGGCCGTTGCACTACCCGATTTCACGTCCATAAAAGGAATTTGGCTCGCTGTCTTCCGCTCGGAATACACAAAAAGAGGCTGACGTGACGTCAATTGGGTGGCAGAAGAAAACCAAAGCGAGAAAAAGAAAGAATCGTGGGTTTTTTTCTTCCTTTTCCCGACCCAATCAAAGATAAATATACAACTCCGTCGCTTAGAGTCGAGGTTCAGTTGAATCAAAGACACACGCAGTTAGTTCCACCAACATGTCGGTGGTGGGCTTGTTGGCCGGTATCGGCGCTTTTTCAAAGTGCGTTACCTGCACGACAAGGCCGTCATAGACAACCCCGTGTTCCGTCTTCACTACCGTTTCACCAGCGCCTCTTCTTCGCCGCTTGCGTCCTCACCACGGCCTTCATTTCTTCGGCAATCCGATCAGCTGCATAACCGGAGAGCCGTTCTCAAGACCGGAAGCGCTCAACACCTACTGCTGGCTTCACAGCACGTTTACGCTGGCCAGCCAAGAAGGCCAACGCGTTGGAATAGAATTCGCTCATCCGGGAGTCGGTGCGGAGAAATCCGACAGCGAGCATCGCTACCACAACTACTACCAATGGGTGCCTTTCGTCCTGTTCCTGCAAGGCGTCCTCTTCTACCTTCCGCACTGGCTGTGGAAGATGAACGAAGGCGGCGCGTCAGAGACATGACCGGCGGCAGTCGAGGCACCAGCATCGGACAGGAAGGCGCCCGTCACGATCACTGCGCCGCCCTCTTCAGCTATTTGGGGCAGACGATGCGATATCATCGCAATCTAATCGCCGCCTACGTCACGTGCGAGCTGCTCAACTTCGCCAACGTGGTGGGAAACATTTACTTCATCAACCGGTTCCTCAACGGCGCTTTCCTAACCTACGGCACGCGAGTGGTCCAGCTGTCCGACGAGGACCAGGAGGATCGTGCCGATCCCATGGTCGAGGTCTTCCCGCGCATGACCAAATGCAATTTCCACATGTACGGCTCGTCGGGAACGATCCAGAAGATCGACGCCCTCTGTCTCCTTCCGCTCAACATCGCCAACGAAAAGATCTACATCTTCCCT
This sequence comes from Daphnia magna, assembly GCF_020631705.1. NCBI lineage: Eukaryota > Metazoa > Arthropoda > Branchiopoda > Diplostraca > Daphniidae > Daphnia > Daphnia magna. Next base: position 23,103 of record NW_025533150.1, on the reverse strand, counting down.
CTGGTTCTGGCTCATTATCCTGTCAGTCATTACCGGTTTAGCCCTGATCTACAGGTTAGCCATGTTTATGTCACCGACGCTACGCCTCTTTCTCATCCGTCGCCTGGCATCGCCATCAAAGGTAAATTTCAATTGACTCAATCATTCAAACAAACAACTTCGTTTTATAGCTAAAAAAATGCAAATGAAAATAAAAAGCCCAAACTTCCACGGGACGATTCCAAATTTGTTTAAAGAAATGTTCGTATTATGGACAGGCCCTCTACAGAGACAGTCGTCTGGCGCGTCCCTGTCGGTGATTACTTTCCCTTCACATGCTCGGCAAGAACCTGGAAGGCTTCCTGTTCAACCGATTGATGGACGACCTGGCTAAGCACCTGACGAGTAACGCCAGTGAGGCGGAGGAACGACGACGTGGCCCGTTCACACGCCAGACGTCCAAATTGTCCGAGCTGATGTCATCGGTTGGAAAGCGCGCTTCTTTCAGGGCGGAACCGAAGGCAATCTACTTGCCAATGGAAGAATCCTCCATTACTAAATCGCAAAGCATTGATTGAGTCATTTATACTATTTTGATTTTCTTCTGTTTTTCTTTTTGTTATCGAAATCGCGGGTATTGTTCGAATTTTCTGTTCTTTTTCTGGCATTCAAAAATACACTTGGATTTCGGTTTGCTTTTAACGAAAAGTGGGATTCTTTCTGTTTTCTGTTTTTTTTTGTTTTTTGTCAGATTGATCTTTTTTCTTTACCCTCCCTGCCCTTCTTGTCTCAGCCCTGGGGTTCTCTACCTTTTTTGGGGAGGAAAGGTAATCAAAAGAGAAGAGAGAGAGAAAAAAAAAAAAATGTTTCTGTTTTCCACATGTCTGGAATGTGTGAGCTTGTCGCTTTTAGTCTCATTTCTTCCCCCAACAAAAACGATCGAGATCATTTCCTGGCTTCGAGTGCTGCCAGTGTCAACTTGCAACCAACCGGCCAAACGCTCAACATTTAACAGGTATAAAAACGAAGAGATAAAAACCGAATGAGAGACTTCTTCCCGCTTGTCAATCACGCGGTTCTGACGTTGAAACCAAACCGTTTCAGACATTTTTCTTTTTTTAATGAAAAGAAAAGGTTTTGTTTGTTTCTTTTCTGATTTTCCCTTTTTTCTTTTCTTTTCTTTTCCTTCTTCGAACTTGATTACTTTCAGTGACATGTCAGTCGCCCGCCTTTTTGAGTGTTTTTGCCACCTTGCTCAAAGTGACATTGTTGCAAGACAAACCGGTGGTTGACAACGCCATTTTCCGACTGCATTATCGATTCACGTGCGTCTTCTTCCTCGCTGCCAGCGTCCTGGTCACGGCCATCGACTTGTTCGGCAAACCCATCGATTGCATTGGCGACGTGTTTCCACAGAGGCGCGGTCTCAACACTTACTGCTGGATCCAGCACACGTTCACCGTCCCATTTGAGAGCCATCAAATTCATCCGTGCGTCGGGCCGCCATCGAGTGAGAAGCGCTACCACAGCTACTACCAATGGGTGCCGTTCGTCTTGTTCTTCCAGGGCCTGCTTTTTTACCTACCGCACTGGATCTGGAAGCAGCACGAGAGAACGGCATCGTCGGCCAGTTGACGGAAGGCAGGCGCGGGTTCGATTTGAAAGGTCGAGATGCAACGCTTTGGCGACCTCTGCTGTCAAGTTACCTCAACGAAACGATGGGGACGCACGGCTACTTGGGCGTGGCCTACGTCACTTGCGAGCTCTTTAATTTGGTCAACGCTATCGGCAACATCTACTTGATCGACCTGTTCCTCGGTGGCTACTTCTTCGATTACGGATGGCAGATTCTTCAACGGCAAAGCCTCGACCAAGAGGAACGACGCGATCACATGATTGAAATTTTCCCGCGCGTCACCAAATGCACGTTGACACTTACGGATCGTCGGAAGCGTGCAGCGACACGACGCTCTCTGCATCCTACCCGTCAACGTGCTCAACGAGAAGATTTACATTTTCGCTTGGTTCTGGCTGGTCTTCCTGGCCGTCGTTTCCCCTTTTCGCCCTGCTCTACCGCTTGCTTGTCATGACGTCGCCCGCCGTCCGCCATCTTGTTTTCAAACGAATCGGTTCGACCACTAGCGATCCGCAATCGATGGCCATCCTGAGTCGACGGCTTGCCTATCCCGATTGTTATTTGGTCTTCCTGCTGGGCAAGAATTTGCAAGATGTGGCGTATCGTGATTTGTTGGACGATTTGGCCCATCACCTCGATCATTCCCATCTCAATTGTTAAATGTTTTAAGAGTTCTTAAATCAAATGCTTTCGACTACTGTTTAGCTCATTTTTGTTTTAGTAATACGTGGTAATACGGTAGCCGATCGGGCATTCTATTAAAGAGATTTCGGTGGGCCCACCTTGACCAGAAGTAAAAGGCCTCGTTATTGGGAGTCGTTTTTTTTATTTTTATTATTATTACATTGGGACGCAACAATTGGAAGGAGAAGAAGGGAGGGGGGTAAAATGCCTCTGACACAAGAATTGAGATTTCAAAAGCCAATAAAAAGAGGCCATTGAAGATGCCGCGGATGAATAATGAGTCTGACTCTTCTTGGCCTTGGTCGACCAGCAGCGCCATACGAAATGAGATAGACAACTCGATTTTCTCTGCATCACCCCCTCCTCCCATACGCCCATTCTCTCTCCCCCTTTTTTTTTTGTTCCATCTTTTCCATTTTACTTTTGCTGAACTGTTCTAAAATTTCATTCCAAAAAGAAAAGAAAAGAAAAAAAAGAGCACTAGAAAAAAAAAACAAAAAATGAAAACACGAAGGGGGAAAAGAAATGAAATAAAGTAACTGGCACTAAGGGATAATCCATCACATGACCTCACAAGGGGGCAGCGGCAACTTCACAAAACCCCCTCTAACCACAGACCGAAAATATTTAGAAATATATCGTCTAGTACCAATTGTGCGTTTCTCTATTGGGCCATCTTTTGTGCATGTTGAAGGAAACAAATGAACGTCGGCGAATGATACGCATGTTTCGCTTGTAAGATACTTCATAGCTTCAAAAGAAACAAAACAAAAAGACACACACGCCACCATTCAATGGACCAGTAAAAAGACACTCATCAAACAACGGTAAGCAAGCACACACACATATACTAATAAACATGCAATTTGTGTGTGTGTGTGTGTGTGTGTGTGTATGTCAGAATGTAGTAACTATAGCTCCATGTTCTTTGTGCGTGTGTGTGTGTGTGTTGCAAGTGGAAAGAGACAGAAAGAGATTTCTAAGCGAGGAAACCTGTTTTGGTCTCGCTGGTTGGTGTGTCCAGGGGGGTCGGCTATATAACAAGGCCCTAGCTGACGGGACTGGCTCTCCTGCGAGTCGAGAGCTCCAAACCGACCACAGGTGTTTGTGTTGTGTGCGTTGTTCTCGAGTGAATTTCAGTTGTGCTTTTCTCTGCTGTCGACTCGCAGTGTCTTATCAACCAGTGTCTGTTGTGGTACAACTCGACTGGCAAAAGAAACTCTTCGTTAGTTTCCTCGGATCATCTGACATTTTCTTAGGTAAAAACGCACAAAGAAAACTAGCTAAAGTCAAAACAGAAACAAAGTACACAAACAAATTGGCCAGCGTGTGAGGCATATTTCTTTTTTCTTTTTTGCTCGTAAAGACCACACCTGGTGTCTTTTGTTAGTCGTATCTTTTCACGGCAGGTGATCTCTTCCTCCAAGTCGTTATTACCAACGGGCAATAACTCCCAACGTGTTCTCTATGGGCGCGTAACCCAATGATCAAGTCATTCATTCTTCCAATCTTTTTATCTTTTTTTTCTTTTGCTTGTTGAAAAAGGGCGAAAATAACCAAACTTTTTTGTTTTTCTTGTTTAATTTTTGTTTTTTTCTTCTCGGAAAGATAAAAAAGAAACGAAAATTTAGTTGTAGAATCAACGTCGTTGTAACGTTTTTCGATAACAAGCTGCAATTGATCTGCGACTACTGAAGTAGTTGTGCGTTACAAAAATATCCTAAGGCTATTGGGAAAGCATTTGAGATATTTTAGGGGAGAAATCGAAGGAGGGCGATAGGAAAAAAAAAAAACGAAATAATAATAAAAAAAAGCCAAACATGGCAGAGGGACAAAACATTCCAAAAAGACCTCGTGCAACTGCGGATGCCGATCACGTCCCGACTCTTTCCTTCTTTCTGTCGTTCAACACGACGACCGATTTTCACTGTCTTTCGATAGCCGAATAGGCCACGATCATGTCACACGCTGACGCATTTAAAAGTGTTCCGATCGGCTCACGCTACAAAACTTAAACTTAAGCAAAAAAAAACAAAAAAAAAAAAACAAAGTTGAACACAAAGCTCACAAGACATGCCCGGACAGGTATGCAGCTTAGCCTGCAGCCACGTTACACAAAAGGCAAACCGGCTATGCCGCATTCTTGGCCTCCAGTGTGTCTGTGTGCACTTGCAGATGATGCCTTCAACAACAATAACAAAAGAGAAAAAGAGATTGCTGATGTCTCGCTTGTTGCACATGCCCCATCCGTGTCGACATCGTTAACCAGTGAATGATTGTGTGTTCCATGTTGTTCACGATGAATCGCTTGTTTTCGATTGCAGGACTGGGATCGAGTGCAACAGGACGACCATGACGCTAATCGGATTATTGGGCAGCTTTGCCGGATTTGCGCGTGTGCGATACCTGCACGACAAGGCCGACATCGATAACGCCATCTTCCGTCTTCACTACCGTTTCACCAGCGCCTTCTTCTTCGCCGCCTGCGTCATCATCACGGCCTTTGACCTGATCGGCAGTCCGATCGACTGCATCACGGACGACGCCATTTCTCGACCCGAGGTCATCAACACTTACTGCTGGATTCAGCACACGTTCACCCCGCCCGCCTGTCGAAACTGGCCGGCGGTAAAGTGGTGGAATATCCGCAGGCCTTTCAGGGTGTCGGACCGGCCTACGAGGGCCAGGGCGAGCGCCGCATCCACAGCTACTACCAATGGGTGCCGTTCGTCCTGTTCTTGCAGGGCATCTTGTTCTATCTGCCGCACTGGATCTGGAAGCAGTGCGAAGACGGCCAAGTGCGAAACATGACGGACGGAAGTCGCGGCCTGTTGCTGGTTGGTGGCCGAAGACCGCAAGATGCGCTCTTCGGCCCTGTCTGACTATCTGCAGGAGACGCTGCACACGCGCGGCCGTTTGGCTCTCGCCCATCAGCCTGCGAGGTGCTCAACTTCGTCAACGTCGTCGGCAACATCTTCTTCATCGACAAGTTCCTCAACGGCGCATTCTCGACTACGGCACTCGCGTCATCCAATACTCGAACATGGACCAAGAGGATCGCGACGACGTGCTCATCGAAGCTCTTCCGCGCATGACCAAGTGCACGTTCCATCGTTACGGCCGTCCGGCTCCATCCAGACTCACGACGCCCTTTGCGTCCTGGCCTGAAACATTTTCAACGAGAAAATCTACATTTTCCTGTGGTTCTGGCTCATTCTGCTCTCCGTTCTGTCCGCCCTCGCGCTCGCCTATCGCTTGGTCATCGTCGTTTCGCCCATTGCCCGCCTCTTTTTGTTATGCGGCGCGTCTCTTCGCCGTCGATCGATTCGGCCGAAACGGTCATCCGGACGTGTCCCGTTCGGCGACTATTTCCTCATCCACATGCTCGGCAAAAATTTGAAGGTTTCCTCTTCAACGGTCTCATCGACGATTGGTTCATCGCTTCACGGCCGGTAACGATGCCGGCAAAATTAATTCGTCCGCCGGCCTGGAAACAGCGCCCATTCTAAACGCCCGATACGGAAGCCCCCAAGGAACGATGATTTATCCGTTTTAAGAGACGAACCCACATTATTTTTTTTTTTTTCTCTGTGTGTTTGTATGTGAATGTGGTAAGGGGGGGAGCTCTCATCTTTGTTGTTCAATTTCGTGAAAGATTTTTTTTTGGGGGTTTTATTTACATGAGCCAGCAAGATTCACTGTGATAGTGCCACTGAGTTGTGTCCAAAATGTGTGTAGTTTTTTGTTGTTTCTATTTTTAATCCCTTTCTATTTTGTATTTTTTGTTTTTACACTTAACTTTGGCATTCTTTTTTGTTGTTTTACTTTAATTCGATGTATTCCTTTTCCTGCAAGTGTACTTGAACAGCCAGTGCCACCAAGAGACACCCCATAAATTTCTTTATTTCGCCAATGCTACACATTGCAGGAACGAGGTTTGGTTTTTTAAAAAAAAAAAAAAAGATGTAAATAACGAAATGAACAAATAAAAAAAAAAAGTAATAAAAAAAAAAAAATTGAATTTAGCTGTTGAAAATTTCTTGAAAAGGGTCAACCGCAAAAAGGGTTTGATAATCCAATGACTTCCAGTCTGATGTGCTCCAATACGAGCCGATCGTAAATGGAAAGGTGTCACCTTTTCGACACGGTTACCATTTTAAAATTTTTATTATTTTTTTTTTTTGTTTAAGCTCCAGGATGATGACCTTTTAGAGTTTTTCTTTTTCTTTTTTCTAAACCCTGAAATGCCAGTTTCGTAAGTTCGTTTCACCAAAAACACTAGGAGGAGTTGGAAAGGAGACCGGTTTCTTCTCTCTCACCTCGGATGAGGGAATAGAAAGCCCAGCGACCCACACACAGACACACGAAAAAATCGGGGGAATTTTTGAAAAGACGTTCGACAAATGGCCAACGTTTGATGGCCATTGCAACAAGTGATGGCCACGCACGAAAACCGGATCCTTCTTGCATCACTTAATGCACACAAAGATGAAACCGAATCATATTTTTGTATACGTCTATATAGAATGTGGGTACCAGCAAAAAAACAAAACCCACAGATGGCAATCATTTTTGAAGCTTGGCTCTTTTCAAAAAAAAAAAAAATAAATAAAAATAACATATACTAAGAAAGAAAAAAAGTGTACACACAGCTTTGAAAGAAACTGCCAAGATAATTGACAGGGTAGCGGTCCCTTAACTGGCTGGCCTAACGTCTGAACGCGCACGCCCATAAGGACCTCAACTCGGAAGAATAAAAATAAAACCCACACAGTTTCATCAATGTCCGACATACTCTTGTTGTTGAAAAATAAATCGGGAAAGAAACAGGAAAAAAACAAAATAAAAATTGACGTGACGTACCTGTTGCCAGAGTCAATATGAGATGTGATGCGTAGCCGCAAATCGCGGAGATGATCCAGCGTGAAGGTGCCGGTCATCAGCTGAAGACGCCAGTCCATCAGGTTCAAATGGCCGATCGGAGCATCGTGCATTGCCTCTCTGACGTCTCTGCATAACAGTCAAATAACATCGCCCGTTAGAATGGAGAAAAGAGGCTCACACGAGATCATTATGCAAATCAAAACGAGAAAAAAAAAAAAAGAAAAAAAAAGAAAAACATGGGAGCGCCTTTCATCTCTTTCCCTTTAAATAAAAAATGCCAAGCAGATAGCAAAAGAGAGGCTGTCTATCTATACACAGTCCGGGCTTCTTCCCGTTTCATTTTCCCACGCCCTCGCCCGACACCCGACGGGGCCGGCGTGTTCTCCCACCTCCCATTTCCATTCCGAACATCCGAGATGAGCGCCGATATCAAAGGTAAAAGAATTATTTATAATAACGAGCGTCGTTCATCTTCAGCCAAGGAATTTCTGCCCCCTGGTTTGGACAATACGGACGGATCGATCAACGCGGAATCAATCAATGACCGAAGAAAAAAATAAAATAAAATAAAATAAATTTTTTTTTATCAGACGATTCCATCCATCACCTGTAATCTCAAGAGAGGGGAAAGAAAAGAAATCAAATAAAAACCTTTTCCCGGATTGCAGCAGCAGCAGCAGCAGCAATTGAATTGTACGATGCAAAAAGACGCCAGTATTTGATGCCTTGCGGTTTCAGATGTTCCGGAAGCCCCGTGAACTATTTTTTGTTTTCTTTTCTTTCGCCCCATTTGAAATCAATCAAAAAGAACAACGACTAATCCATCAACTGGTATATGTTGGGCGTGGTGGCAACGTTTGCGTATGCCCTACTACTAGAAACATGTGTACCGCAGCCATGAAACGCCCAATCGAAAACGTTCGACCGACTCACAAACGACATCCATCTCTCACCAAAATATTTACTCTCGAATAACTTAAACAACAACCTCCGGATGTTGGACTAGAATAAAGAAAGATCAACCCCCCATATCCTGCCGAAAATAGGGAAGAAGAAAACAAACCAAAACAAACTTAATAGAAGGTAAAAAAAAAAAAAAATTAAAAATAATGTTTTTTTTTTTTTCCAAATTGTTGAGGGGGATGACGTTGCACATGTCGTCCAAACAGAGGGGAAATAAAGGGCCTATAGCGTTATGATATAGTCCAAGTCCTTGACCCTAGTGGGCGGCGGCGGCATAGCAGAGACGCTGTCTGTGTTACCTGTGTGTGTGTGTGTGTGTGTGACCGAGTTAGGGGGGAAGTGGAAAAAGGAGAAACATCTCCCCCACCCCTCTCAGTCTCTCTCTCTCTCTCTCTCTTATTTTTTCTCTTCATTTTCTAGCTCTATTTCTATTTGGCTTGAGGTCTCAAAAAGTTTGTTGTGAAACAAATACGACAAAGACTACGGAAATACAGGTTTTCTTTTTTCTTTCCACGTTGTAAATCAACTACGTGATCGATAACGTCCGCAATTCAGCAGAAGCTCCTGATGCTGGGCCAGTGGTCTGAAAGGCCCTCTGACCCTCCAACCAACTGGTCAGCAGGAGCAGCACAAGAGCGGACGATGGCCAACCGGGGCTGATTGTGTCGGTAGCTATCCCGCTGTGAAACATCAGTCCGAAAGGAGGGCTGTCGGTGGGAACTTTTTTTCTTTTTTTCTTCTAGGTATAATATACTGTACACACACACACACACTGCCTGCCTTTCAGCCTTTGGCTTGATTTTTTTTTCTTTCTTTCTCTCTGTCCGGAAATAAGAAAAAAAAAAACAATTTTCAGGTATTTTGGGGAATAATGGGAGAGCTAACCAGTGCGCGAGCGTTGCTTACAGTGCTTACGCACGCAAGCAATCACCAGAAGATATACGATCTGCTACTACTTGTTGTTGTTGCTGCTGCTTGGAAAACGAAAGATGATGCCGTTCATGCGTCCCATCAACACTGTGACACGAAAGCGCCGGCAAATTTTCCCCCCGGAAATCCGAACACACAAAAAAAGAGCGAGGAGATATAAATACAATAAAGAAAGAAAGGTAAATAAATAAATGTGAAAACATCAGGGCACAAACGGTCACAAGGGCACAGACGCGATGACCCGATTTGGTCATTCTCTCTGCTTCTCTTCGATCGTTTTCCGACATCTCTTTGGCCTTTGAGTCGCAAGTGCAGGAGCAGCTGCTGGGCTCCCATCAAAGAGATTCTAATGTCCTTCTTCTGTGTTTTTTTCCTTTTTCTTTTCTTTCCCTCCTTTTACCATTTTCTTTGTAAAGTTAACCCGTCGCCTCGCTAAGAGAGGGAGAAAATTTCAAAAAAAATAAAGAGCCTAGTCTTGTGGCATGACAAGACTCTAGAACGGGGTGGATCTGATTTGCGGGCCACGCTGAGACTCTCTCTCTCTCTTTCCCAGTAAATTTATCTTTTTTTTTTTTTTTTTTTTAATTTTACTTTTAAATGTGTGTGTGTTTTTTTTAAATTTAAAATCCCAGGTCACGAGGGAAGAAGAGCGCCTCCGCCACAAGAACCGCCTTTAAAATCCGTTGAGTTTAGTACTCGGAAGGCGAGCGAGAAAGAAGCGGATGGCTCATTAGGACGCAAACTAAAACTGAGATTGTTATCAACGAAATGATACAATTCAATTACCTAACTATCAGATGGGTATTTAAAAAAGAAAAAGAAAAAGAAAGACGGCAAGAGAAGACAAAACAAACAAAACAAAACAAAGAGAGTTTGGAGTATGCGTCTGGTAACGGAACTACAGCGATGGCACAATAAACGACTACCCGTATCGCACTGGCGGGCCCATTTCGTTTCTTTCTTCTGCATTGTCTGAAAGAGACAGATTTTTTTTTTTTTTTTTTTTTTTTTTGCGGTCTTTCTTTTTGGTTTTGGTTTTTTTTTTTTTGACTGATGCAAGGAGAATCCTCCAACAAAACGAGAGGAATTGAATGTCATTTTCCCCTAAAGCAGGCGGCTTGTTTAACAATTCTTCTTGGTCTATGCGAAGCGGGTACCGTATAAGTTTCGAGCAGGGGAAGAGATGAAAAAAAAAAACAAAAAACAAAAACAAAACCAAATAAAACAAAAAAGTCAAAATGACTTGATGTGTTTTGTTTTGTTTCGAGAGAGTAAATTCTGGCGCTGGCTGTTAAATGACCCTGTTTGCCTGATTCAAATAACTTTTGATTCGAAGAAAACAAAGAAGAAGAAGAAGAAGAAGAAGAAGAAAAAAATAAAAGAGGATAGAAGAAAATGGGATCGGACGACAAAACATTCCAGAACTAGTAGGGAAGAGAGCATTATTTCGCTCCGGGCCGTCAAGCTTTCGCTCCGATATCTGCCACCGTTGACACAAGTCATTTGTCTCATCCGTACGAGCTCCAGCCATCAGGTGGCTTCACTTTGTCTCCTTCGGCTCTGTCTACTTCTGCCTCTGCCTTTCGCCTCTCGCTCTTTCTTTGTCTGGAACAGTTACACAACGTAGCAATAACCATCGTCTGAAGACGTTTCAACATTTCTCTTAGGCTACGCCATTTCGTGTTTTAACTTTAATTTCGGGGGAAACTTAGAAACTTCCATCAACAGATATGCACAAACAAGTGGTTCAATTTTACTTTGACATTCATTCCGCTGCGTAAACGCTCAAGTAATAATGAAATAGAATGCCCCCTCAACAAAAAAAAAATAAAAATAAAATAAAAAAAAAAGGTGGAAAGGCAGAAATTTCCGAATTGTGCACGTGTTCACCGTTTTCCACAGGTCTTTATCGACATTAGAAATAGTTTTTTTTCTTGTGTGTACAAAGGTGCGTAGCGAACAGCCATCTAACGGTAGAAAATGAAACCAAATGGACACTCACCACGAACGATCGGTTCCAGATAACGCCCCATTCTCGCAACACGTTAGTTGGCTTCTTCGACTACTGGATCGTCGTAATGCCAACACCTGAGCGGAGAAAAATCATTAAGTAAGAATTCGGGAAAAACAAATAACAACAACAAAAGAACCCCCCCCCAAAAAAAAAACAAAAAAAACACGTAATCCCATGCAGCTCAATCTAATTTGTACACAGAAATAAACTCAAGATTAAAAAAGAGAAAACCCATAAAGGGTGACGGTAGACTTGTAACAGCTGCATACCTTTCCTGATCAGATGAAGCTCACTTGAACGTAGGAACACGGGAAAATTCCCTGTAAAATAACGCCAGAAACAAGATCATAAACGAAATCAGTGTTGGCGGCAAAGTGTATGGGAACCATTGCTTACCCGCAGGCTAGTGGCGCAGATTCACGCCCAGGTACCAATCTAACAGGAAGAAAACCAAAGCGTTCAAAACAGGAAACATGTTTATCAAAGAAATCAATGAACTTTAGATAAGAGGAATCTCTTTGCAGCTGTTATCTTTAAAGGGCAACACATCGTCGATGTAGTCATGACCGACATTCCCACGAGCACCATGGGGGGGTGTTTGTGCGTTTTTTTATGTGCGGAGTTAATGATGGTGGAGGAAAGAGTTTATCTCTTTCCGTTTTACGATTTATTTTTTTATTATTTATTTATTTTTAAATTTTTTCTTTCTTATCAATTCCATAAACACTATATCATCGCGTGAAGGAAAAGACTTCCGACAATGCGATAAGTTGAGAATTCACTCTCACCTTCACATATCTGGGTGATTTCCACCAGGTCGCCCAGCTGCAACGTCAATCCGGTGAGGTATAGAAGCTCCCGTCTAAGTGGCTGATAGCTTTGGAACAAAGAAAGAAACAAAAACAAACATTGGTTAAAAGAAGTTAGTTTCATTCATAGAATTCAAGTTCAAGGGATTTCTGGAGAGAGATGATGCCTTTGTTATCGCAGTCCCACCCAACAGGAAGTCCTCTCTCTCTGCCTTCGCTCCTCCCCTTCTCCGCGTCTTCATGAATGGAGGGTTCGTTCACGAGCATTTGATGCTGACCAACGGCTGGGTCCAGTCCCTACGCTGTTGCACAACGGGGGAGGAAAACTGATGGGCCACCCAACATCAACCGTCAAATGCCGCAAACTAAACCAAGCCAAACAACTATTTCCTTATTGCCACTATGAATGGGGACTGTCTTTTTTCTTTTCTTTTTTCTTTTTCAAGTCAAAGGAGAGAAATCGATTGTGCGAATATGGATCTGTGCTGGACCGTAAAAAAGAAAGACTAAAAAAAAATAGACAGGCAGATCATCCATTTTTGTTTCTTCTGATCCATCTGCCAACGTAGGAAAAGAAAAGGAATGGAACGCGAGCTTGACGGGATTATAAGACACGTTTGCCATCAATACCTTGAGCCTAGCCATTTCAACTTTGAATACACGCTGCATGTGTACAGCGACAGCCTAAGGTTATTAAGCCTGGGATAAAAAGACGAGGGGAAATGGGGATTGCAATGTTGTAGAGGAAATTGAAAAGAGGAGAGGAGGGAGATTCTGCGTCAGAGGCGTCCTCCAAGCTTCCGCGCGTAATATGCTCAGCGCTTTGGGGTCAAAAGCACTGGCTGGCAAAAACTTTCCAATCAAACTTAACTTCTGTTGTTCTCATTTTCTAGTTGTGGAAATTCTGGAATGGAAAACAGCAGATAAATGTTATGGCACACAATTCAGGTTTGACGGATGGCAAGTTTAGGAAAAGGAATCACTGTGCCACTTGAGCAGATAATTTTTTTCTGATGAAGCAGTCAGACTGACAGCTTGTTAATTAGGCACTAGAGAAATAGCTTTTGTCGGGAGTGCATCAATTTCAATTTTAATCCCAAGTTGATACAACAACAGTGGTAAAGAAAGCACTGGGAAAATAAATATTAAGCACGAAATATCTTACCCACTCGATAGTTTTCAGACACGTAATTCCACATAATGGGACATCACCCAAGCATGAAATAAAAAAACGAAGTGCTATCATGGACTATAAGACGTACACCACGAAAGGTTTGCCAGTTTCATTCTACTGAATGTTTTCAGGAGACCGTCACCAACACCAATAGAACAAACATTAGCACACACAAAACAGCTGCCCCTTCCAAGTAGCCGAAACAAACGAGGAGTTTACAACCCATAAAGCCTATCCTCACTAGCCGGACTTCAGAGGCTGGAGGCCAGGGACAACCTAGTTATAATTTGAAAGTTAACTAAAATACCTCAATTTTAAATATCAAATGATCAAAGGGAAATAAAAACAAAATGTAAATAAAAGTCTGGATCATTTTGATTGCTATGAATAATTTTGGGATTTTCAGAGTCACTACAGCCAGAGATCAACAAAGGTGGCCTGCTGGCATCAAGTTGTCATTCAAAGCGTAGCCACATCTAGCAACGTGTACTACCAGCTGCCTCAGTATACTCATAATACGATTTTAGTTAGTTTCAATGTCGCTAGGTCCAATATTGAACTAGAGACCGATTAAATGAAAAAAGTGTTGGTATCGTGAATTTTTCTTTTTGCCCCATATTTTTCAACGAAATTCACTCGAGTAGATAGCCCTGTACATTATTACCTATCGATTGCAGTAAAATTCATGTAAATCCATAAAAAATTGGATCGTAATTAATTATTTGTTTATGATATTTGGAAGGTGGGAGAGGAAAGGTAAAAAACAGTACTATTTTGTGATAAGTGTTTGGTTATTAATATACCAAACTAAACAGAAAATAGGTTTTTGAGATTCTTTATTAATCTCTAGAATGTTTGATGTGATAGTTTAGTATTCGATTTTTATAGCTTAAGATCCAAAATTACATATGGCCAAAATTTACCCCCTTTCAAACGATCCACTGGTAGGCCATTTTGATGAAGCGCCTTATTCAAATTTAATTCGATTTTTACCTATTATTATTCAAAATGTTTTAAATAACTTCAGGAATGTTGTATGTAAACACGTGAAGTACCTTTTAAGAATCTAAGGGTTTCTAAAAAGTAAGAAGAAAGGTATTACTCCAAATACAAACACAAAACTAATGCACGAGAATAAACAAAGTTGATTTGATTATTTGATTATTTAATAGATTTTGTACATTGGAAAAGACACCTAATTAGATTTAAAAGGTATGATCCTAAGGTAGATAGGGTGGGCTGAAAGGCTCTTCAAACTGAATGTTGAGTTGTCACATGCCCTGTTCAAAATAGTGATCTCGATCCTGAAAGGGAAAGGTGGCAGATGTCAGGGCTTGAGGTAGGGCTGGCCCGGTTTGATCGGGATGACTTCTCTTCTCGGTGATCGGGGTGGGTTTACTCTTTTTATTCTAAACCCTCCGGGGCGTGGCAAGCGATTCACGCCCCCGATCTGATCGGGTTCTTGCAGGCTGCCCGGCAGGTTCTACGCCTGATCTGGGTTTCGCCCGCGGGTTTTACCGTATGTTTGATACGTCATTTAATAAGGTAACGGTAATTGTTCCACGAGACAGTCATGCTTTTTTCGACTTCTACAAACGCGCGAAATTGCGACTGTACGTGGGCGTGTTGTTCTTCATCATCAAGTCATCAACACTGCATTCTGATTTGCCGAATAAAACCATGTTACATCTTCAGCATTCCTGCTCTGCACCGTGAGCGCAGACATAGTAAGGCTTCCACGGCTCAGGCTGAGCTCATTCTTGATATACCGATAACCTCTTTCCCGACGTTAACCCTTTCGTGATCTGCTTGGGGCGGGGAATGGTCAACACCGAAGTCGATCGATCATTTGGGCTTCTTTATTTTGAGACCCTACTGCGTCTTTGGACTTTTATCCTTCGCCGTTATTAACGTCAAATTCCGTCTGCCACGAAGGAGAGACAACCGGACAGGTAAGTCGCCATTTGCCAAAGCTCTTGTCCAATTCATTATCGAATGTCGAATATCTGACTCATAACTCGTCTGACCTAAGAAAATGCATGTATGTATATACTCACATCCTCGTAGATGGTACGCTGTAGCCCAAATGATGGAGATAAAATTTGATTGAATATTTATTTAAAAATCCCAAAAATTTTTCTCGTCTGATCAATTTTTGTAGGAGCTCAAGGGATCAAAGCGGCCAATCTCGGCCCTTTCCTCACTAAAGTTTACAAACCCAAAACCATCCTTGAAAATTTGGTTCTTTATATGGACTACGGGTTACCCGATCAAAGATGAGCGGAGCCCAGCTGTCTTTGATGCATCTTTTCGCATTTGATTTTGATGCGCAACGGCATTTGACGGCCGATTATGTCTGCTACGATGGTATTTTGGTTATTGAAAACATTAATAAATTTAAAAGTTTCGCTGAAAAAAATGTGGTGCTTGTTACGTTATCTAATCCCTTCTTTCACTGTTAGTAAAACTGCTGTGTCGTGTTCGACTATGCATATTGTAGGGCGTCGACTGTCACTCTTTCTTGAAAAATCCTTCCTCTCATTCCTGGAAACAAGTCATTTCTTTCCATCCTTTCGCATTACGCTCACCTTGCGTTGGTGATCGCGTTGACTCTTGTTTGTCGTATGCAAAACCCGATCAATTGAATTCTTCGTAATAACGCCTTCAGCTGTTCACCCAGTCTCAGTGCGATCATCACTCGCGAGTCGGTGTCAGGTCGTTTATTCGACCTGCTACTGGCTTGCCTTCCGTTCCCCGGTTTAAACTTGTCTGATTGTAGTTTCGTTGTGCTGACGCTGGCTAAAACGGCTACGGCCTGTATGTATGCCTCCAATCGTTTGAGACATTTATCGATTTGTTTGAATCATGTAACATTTTACGGGAATATACCATCGGACGAAGTCCGCAGCTTCTTAATCGAGTAAAACAGTCACTGAAAGATGAAGTACGGTAGGGTTTTAAGGCCGCGAACTGTAAGTGATGCAAAAACTCGTTACTTAGATAAGGAAAATGGTGAAATAGTGAGGTCCCTATTGCAATTCCCAATTCTATGGAAATACGGATTGAGTGTGCCCAATGTCCCAAAATTCCCCCACAGACTATTCATCTATTTGGTCTAACTAGAAGTTATCAAAACCACTCTTGAGGTCCTTGGATATACGAGCATTTTGCACCGGCAGGCTGTAAGAGATGGCTATTGAGTGAGAGTTCATGGTGGTAACGGTTTGAACCCGAACTTGTATTAGTTGGCCTTCACCAGATTGCCTTGCCTTCATCTTTAAAAATTGGAAAGCTCTATTTCAAGTATGAATGCAGAACTGACAAAGCAATAAGAGAAAGAAAAGCACTCGGAAGCAGTAAATGAATACAAAAAGTAAAATAGAAAGAGAGAGAAAGAAGCAACATGGGAAACTAGGAGAAATTTGTTGGAAGCGATCATCTCAAATAGTTTTTCACTGTAGTTTGCCACGATAGCAACACAACACAACTGCCTGTGTAAAGTGCTTATCATCAGGAAGATTTTGTGCTTTTTCAGATTTATTAACACATACAAAAAATGGTATTTCATGATCAGGAAATCTAAGAAGGCACAGCTGTGGGCTTTGTTACAGAAATGAGTTATGATTAGAATATTATTGGTGAATAGAAATTCACAAAGGTTTACAAAAGGTAATTTTGCCATACTTATACATAATTATTATTTTTTTTTAATGCGTGTCCTTTTTTCTACTTAACATTTGTCAAATGAGAAATGTCCTGAGCATCACAAGTTCCAAAGTTTGTTTTAAGAGATGTAGAGGACAACAAATACAGGTTTAATTCAAGAAGAAAATCCTGTTCATTGTCAATTAACTGATCGCATTGGTGATAGGTTCATTTGAAAATCTGAAAACAGCCACTTTTAACGTTCCATTGCAACTAATAAGGAAGCAACATGTACGAAGACGCAGATCTGTTCCGTTTATTTTGGCCGGGCTCAGCTATGACAAAGCTTCAAACTTATTCTTGTAGAGATTCGCTTAACATCTGCTGGCAGAACAGTTTTGTATCACCTGTAGTCCACGAGGTATTTCTAGAAAGAAGTGAGAATCACTAACCGATTTACCTGAAAAATAATTTGCCCTCTCCCTCGAGGATTGTACAGGGTTCTTGTCATTATACTAAACGTTGCACAATACATTCTGTAATTCCTTACAATTGGTATTGTTGGAATCAAAGAAAAACATGGCAACAATGGAGATTGAGTCTTTACCTCGCTTTATTGAGGAAAAACACGATTTCAACTGAGAAACTAGACATTGACAACTGAAAGAGACAACTGAGAACATGGGCACTGAGATGAGAAGCCTCTTCTCCGAGTGCAGTGATTGTACATCGCACTCTAAATAACAGTACTTTTCGACTTTTACTTGCCATTTAGGCTAGAAGTAGTTCACTATTGTGTACAGCCTATTAAGAATTACGTAACGGTAACGAATTTATCGTTCAGCGATTTACGGACATATGCAAAAATGAAGGTAATTGAAAGAGTATATCCTTCTGAAAAGTTAACTGATGATTACATTGTATGTTATTATTTTTGATCAACTACTATAAGCACTGCGCTCATAGATAAAACTCCTAAATCGGATTGGTCGACTGGAGAATCTGGAGAGGAACTGGAGGGGTGGACTGCACCATGAATCATATTAGATCTAGGGAAATGCGTAAGCGGCTAGGTGGAAACATATTGTCACACTAGTTGTATTTGAACAAGAACAACAAATACAACAAGGGATGACTTAAATCAAACAATAGTTTTACTCGAACAAAAAGGGATAACGTTTAAAAAGTTGGAGAAGCGTCTGAAGACCCTCTAAGGAAACCAGGAACCTCTAACGGAGTCCAGCCCGGGAGCTCACCGATGGAGACTCTCAACGCAGATTCGGGGCAGTGTTTTGCAGCGTCGCACGAATGACTCCCCTTCCGGACTGCGTATCGGCATCTTCTTAGAGCGGACTCCTCCGATAATTCTTCACACGATCGCAGCGTTGTCCAAGGAGCGGATGACTCACTTCATGAAGAAAGATAACCATCACCCTTTTACCCGCAATAGTCCCCTTCTTCAAGACAGAAGACCCGACTGCACTGAATCTTCTAAGATCCACAAAGGTTAATGAGACTAAAAAAAACTGCTTACGTCCTCTTGGCAAATAAGGGACTTTTTCCTTCATCGTTTTTATTCCTTCCGGTTGCGCTTACTACTTGTTCAAATGTTCTTGCATTTCTTGGATAGTCTTAAGGATTTTTTTGGTTTTTTTTCTTTTTTTTAAATCACCTGCCTTTGACACGGAAGAGGCGCTGCAATCGGATATCTTCTGGGCAGTTTGGGATTTACCATCCACTCGTTCGAGCCTGAGAATTGAACCAGCTCCTGGCGGCGTCATAATGTGCCACTTTCAAATTATCGCGCTTTTCAATATAACCCCATCTGCTGAAGGTAATGTTCTTCAAAGCACTCCATCCATTGAGTACATCTTCTTCCGAACTTTTAAAGATTGGCGAGCTAATAAATTCGAAGGCTTCATAGCTTGTCTTTGCCTGCTCAATAGCCTTGAGGGCACTACAAATTGCTTGTCCACCGACCGAACAACTGGACTCGTCGTCACTCTCAAATCGACCTCGTTTCGGATCCGATCAACCCTCGCAGTCTCCGACTGATTCACCTCTGACAGTCAGCTTCTTCACTAATGGTCCTTGGAATAGGACCTTCGCAAATTGAGGGCTTCACCAAAAAGGGTTCCACTGCAACGATGAGGCTGGGGTATAGGCGTCACCGGAACGTTTGACAGTTCTCGAGCGGATGTAATCGTCGACAATTTTAGGCAACTACGGTAGCCTGGGTTTGTCCTCTTCGGCATCGGCTAATAAATGACTGCAGCACGATTTCGTTTACAGTCAGGCAACAAGCTGCGTCTTCAACAATTGGCACACCGCAGCACAAATTCGTTACTTAATGGTAACGAGCTGCGTCTTAAAATTAAAACTCTGCAGCACTAATTCGTCACCTACAAGTAACGACGCTGCGTTTCTACCAATTGTCACACTAGTTGTATTTGAACAAGAAAAAATCAATGCAACAAACGATGACTTAATTCTAAACAATGGGTTTACTCGAACAAAAGGATAACCATCAAAAGTTGGAGAAGGTCTGAAGACCTCTAGGGAGAGCAGGAACTCCTCTGGCAACGGGTTTTCAGCTCCGGGAGACTCTTTACAACGCGGCAGATTCAGGGCGCAGTGTTTCCAGCCCTTCGCGCACCATTCTCCGTTACTAGCACTGCGTATCTGTTCTAGAGGACTTGCCCGACAATAATTTCTTCATCACGATCACAGGGTTGTCCAAGGAGCCTGCATCTCTGCGAAGAGATAACAAACTCCTTTCACCCGACAATATTGATTAATTGATACAGTAAATGTTTAGTTTTAGATGGATGCAATGCTCCGAAACCACCTACGCGCAAAACTTTCAAATCTTAAACGCAACCGAAGAGCTTATGAAGCTTATTGAGGAACAGAGTGAAGTAGTTGACCGCTACCAGATCCACTGGGTACATTTCGTGGAAACAGAGGACTATGATAAGTGAATGAAACTCATTTTTTTCATAATATTATTGATGTTCTATTTCAGGAAGGTCATCAACACGATTTTGTTCTAGTGATGAAATGGATGTTATGGAAAGGAAGCTTTAAGAAAGATCCCCCAAACCGAAAAAAGGACTCTGTTAATACCTATTTAGGTATTAAAAAATTATTTATTCATTAAATTATCGTTTCCTAATTCCAAATTCTAATTCGCTAGCAGGGAAAAAAACGCGTCAGTCAAGGGAAACGTGTTCTACAAAATGCAGATATCTGAGACTAAAGAATATTGCTTATTACGCCACCGTACTTCGACTTACGCCAAACCGAAAAGTAATTCTTGGGATGAGATTGATTCGATCTCAGATGAGAACACTATGGGAAGTAGAGGACTCCTTCTTTCCCGAATTTATTCAAAAAATAGACGAGGACACCTAATAAGGAAGAAACTAAAGATGGTGAAGAACTGGAGCTATTCAACAATATAACGATTTTATTTTTATTTAAATGCCAGAACAATTGGGGTGATAGTTTGGGTTATAGGTCAGAAAGGATAAGTAATAGAGTTCTTTGAACCGATCAACTTATTTCCTTAGTTAAATACAATTTTCTTTTGACTGATAAATTGAATTAATATCAAAATTTGACTGCTGTAATCTTAAAGTGTTCATCGTTCAATCTGGCAAAGTTGTTATTCATCAATAAACCCATCATATCATAAAATCAATAATGATAATCATCATCAACAAACAACAATAAAAAGTTTTTACTCGTTCGCCTAAACATTTTATGCCAGCTAACAATGACTCAGCCTGGCGTCCTTCCGTAAGCCTACATTTGATATTATCGATGAGCTTCATTTCCATTTTTATTAAACATTGTTGATATTCACCTTGGCTTGCAAATTAAAACTGGGTGTCAATGGTAGGATGGTACCACATTTTAAGCGAATCTCTGCGAATAAATTGAAGTTTTATCATCAAAGATACCTGGCGAAAAGCCGAAACATGATAGTCTTTCGTAACTGCTTCCTTACGAGACCAAGTGAACATTTAAAAAGGATTTGATCATGAAACACCATTTTGTATAAAAGTATTAAAATTACATCTAAAAATGACAAAATCCTCCGTATGATAAGCACTTCTATATACAGGAGAGTTGTTAGAAGAAAATCATAAACACAAAACAAATTACATTGAGATGATGCTTCAAATAAATTTCTTCTTTTTAGTTTCCTATGTTATTTTCTTCTCTTATACTGTTTTTGTGTACTGTATTCTGATTTACTGCTCTTAGAGTATTTTTCCTTGTGCTTTTGCCATGTATACCTTACTCATAATTTGGAAATAGAGCCATCCAATTATTTGCTGTAAAGCCATAAAAATAATCGAAATTGCTTTCATGTTTGCTTATATACATTTTAAATTCTACTTGTCTGGTTGTTGGTTGATGATAGCTACTAGAGCCTCCAATCATGCTGTCTATTGCATCATGCTGTTCGTTGCTCAAGACAAGGTTTTCATTCGTCTTCATTATAAACATTGTCATTGGGCTGATATGTTAGTTGGTCAGACAAGAGGAGTGAAAAAGGACAATCTCACTTACCCAACAAGTCATCCTCTTGCTTCCCTTTTAATTCATCATCTTGTCTCAGATCTTGCTCACAGTCTTAATACCGGTTTAAAAAGATCGTTTTCACTCATTCTGTTCTCATGGTTGTATTACACATTTCTTGAGATTACACGAAAATACCTTAAATATAAGTACAGCCAGTTAAAATCAAATGACAAGAATAATATTTGAGTTATAAAGTTTATTGCGGTCAGAAAAATACCTCGTCTGCTTCTGCCGTGAGGGTAAAGGTGGGAGGGAAGCCCAGCGACCAATCAGAAATTGGAAGATAAAGAAAATGCATCGCGCTGTGCGGCTAAAAGTGTGCATACCGCTGTAGGCACCATCGCCCAGAATCACCACGAGCCATATCTGGGAGCCGTGCGCGATGGAGCGATATCTAGTTGACATTGGTAAGGGTGACTCTTTTAAAGTGAGCAACATATGATTAACTCTAAAAAATTTAAATTATAAAATCTTTTCCATTATACTTACGGTAAAAAATTTGAATTATTAATGCTACTGGAATAATATAGTTCATCAATTCGTGTGTCTTAATACTACCTATATCATAAACCAACAATTTAGAGAGGATTATCCAATTCATAAAAAAATCCAATAGGAGACCCTGTCAAAAGGATATGGTTTTCATAAGATGGCGGATAGCAACATTAGACTACAGGAATCTCTGTAAGAATCGCATCTCTGCAAGAGGTCTATTGGGGTGTATTGGGTCACAATTAGCTTGATTTTTATTTATTTTTAAAATAAAACTTGTGACCTTCACTCCTCCTTTTATCTAAAATAGACTTAATTCAATATAAAATGGGGGCTTTAGTGAAGCACCGGCCTAGAAACGAACAGCAAAACGGAAAATAAAAGCAACGCACTGAGTGTCCCAGATCCTTTTTCGGTGAGGGTCAGGGAACATCCGATTGATTTAAATCCGGACTGAGCCCCCAAAAATAGCTATTACTTTTATAAAATATTTTCAAAATGGTTATTATTTAAAACATGAAATTAAAAATCCAAATTCTAATATATAAAATTTAAAACCATGGATTCCATCAATTTAATAAAAAACAAAAACTTCTAGAGAATCGGTCTAGTGCGTCTAGAAACTGCACCAAGTAATAGTTCCAGGAAAGTCTCATATAAAATGAATAGAAACTATGAAAAGGAAATTGAAAAGGCTCACTTTTGACGGAGAAAAATGGACAACTTTATTTTCTAGTAAAGCGACCCTTTTCGTTTCAATCCTTTTCATTGGAACTGTCGGTTGCCTTTTCATCGTGTCCTCTTTTCGTTGAATCTTTTTTTCCGCCAATCTCGACGACGATACTGTCATTTTTCATTAAAATCGAGACATTTTCTAATTTAAAACTGTTTCTTTCCTCTTAGAGAATTTACACCTAAAAATGAAACTGCTGGAAATGTAACATTTTTAAAGCGCAATCTGCCTTTACTTTAAAATGGAATCCACTGCTGAAGGGATAAACCAGATCAAAGTAAATGTTAACAACGTCTAATAGAAATTCAGATTTCTAACGATCATGAAAGTTATTCAATTGAATAAATTACACTTACATAATTGACTGACGTTTTGATACAGGCATGTTATACTGCCGACATGCCCCATGTTGCCAGGTATTAACCGGAATCAACCTAGATTGCAATAAAACAAACTATTTTCATTGGTTTAATATTTAATGAAGATTAATCAATTGAAACATTTAATAAAGGAAAAAATTCCTCTGAATATGGTTTTTATTAGCAAATGCAACTGAAACGAAGAGAG